>NW_027069537.1:1170980-1184778 GCF_002906115.3 Quercus suber
ATAGGGATTCTCATCCCTCCCTCTACGAAAGCGACTATCGGGATTACGACTTCACCCTCTCTCCTCTTAAGGTACCACTCCCCTTCTTCACAGTACTTCAAACTCACATTATTGGGTATCCCATAGTCGACAATGAATTTGTTCATCATCTCTTCGGAATCAACCAACTTCTTAAACTTACCCATTCCCCAAAGACGACTAAAAGTTCCAGAAGAAGAAAAGGAGGAGTAAAATCAAGGAAATTTGGGGGTCACTAGAAGAAGAAGACTTACAGAAATATGGCAATTCTCTTCAGGAAGAGTGCAAGTTGAACTAGACGCAAGTCATACGCATCAATGGTTGTAAGCGCGAAAATGAGGAAACCAGGCGGTTTAAACAGGTACTTATACTCCCCCTTAGGTTCCCCGAGTGTAACTGCCTGCACATAAAAGCAGGAGATCCCCACCGAACGATTACCATCACGCCGTTGAACGTGGGAAACATAGTGCCGCCAAAATTTAATGTGGGCACGCATTAAGTCTTGAAACGTAAAAAACACACATCGAGAAGTCGAAAAGTCGCCAGCATTAGCACAAGCCAAAGTGAGGCGATTCGCCTAAGAGGGCCCGTAGGTATCAAAACCCTCCTCCCCGTCCGAGGGAACGTGCAGCAGGGTTTTGAGGGGCTATTGTGGGGCCCGTGGGCCTGACAGCCACAGCCCATCGCATAGTAGGCCCAAGGCCAGCGCCAAGGAGGACTGACCAGCCAAGGCTAAGTCAGACAAAGCCCCTTTTTGACCCACGCCGAAGACCTCTCCGTCCTCGGCATACTAGGGATAATTTTTGGGAGGGGACAAGCCCAGAGCAAACTGTCACATTCGCACTTAATGCATTCACCTAACCCCTCTGGCCGCATTAATGGGGATATAACCCCTTAGCAAGGCAACGTTGATCAGAGTGAACCACTTGAGTACTGATAAGGTCTCTGATAGGACGGATGGCCAGAAGGGAGGTGAATGGATGATCAACAGATGGAAGAAGAGGATAGGAAGATGAAGACTATATAAGAAAAGTAAGTAAAGTAAAGGAGGGGGGGAAAAAGAAAAGAGAAGAAAAGGGGCTCCTCGGCCACGGGCCGAGGAGCATTCTCCTCGTTGTAAATTAATTCTAAGTGTTTCTTAATAAAAGAGAGTTCATGCTTGGTGAACGTCGGCCAGCGTCTAAACCTTTAACCCACTCTCTACAAATTTATTGTTTGGGCTTGTTGGGCTGAAAACCCATTCATATTCAGGGTCAAATCCAAATTGAGTCCCTACAGATGCAAATTATTAACTTTTACCCAAAAAACATAGAAGTGCCTCTAAGCACACGCTTATCAAATTAATCCTTACCCAAAAAATAGAAGAGCCTCTGAGCACTAGTATTTAATATTAGTGTTATACCGGTTACAAGTTTAGCAGGTCAGGGATAAAAACTGAAAAATAAATAAATAAATAAATAAAATAAAATCAGTTTGGGTTTGTTCTCTAATCTAGCTTTAGAAGCGTGCACAGACTATCCTATTTTCACCGTGGATCGTGACTCATGAGTGTTGATAACCTCCACATCAAAGACAAAAATTGTCAATAATCAACGATCCTAAGGCCAAATCATGCTATTGAGGACCTTGCAACCACTAAGCAATCTCACTCTAAAGTATATTTTCAAAACCCACCCAAAACTTCTAGATGCTTTTAGTGTTGGAAATAAAGATAAATGCAGCGGGAAATAAGTTTTAAACGGATCTACTTTATTCGATATTGATAACACGTACTAAGTAAATTTCAGAATTTGAGAACAAGAGATCGTACCTTGAAGCGGTGAATTTCAAAAACAAAGATTGAAGCACTTGGACTGCTTTTAATCTTCACTCCAATTCCACTAACGCCCAAGATGTGTGGTCTCTCAATTGGTAACAAAGGGATGACTAGTGAGTGACAAAACTCACATGCACACCATTTCACAATGATGTTTCTCTCTTCAAATATTCTGAACGTTTTTGCCTTTTTGTATCTAACCAATTATCTAATTGGGCTGGCCTTTTGGGCCTTTCCAATTGGGCTTAAGTTTGTGGCTTGGAGTGGGACCAAAGGGACCAATAAGACACTAGCTCCAATGGGCCTTGGGCTTTTTCGTCAACTCTTGACAAGTCCAAAGTTACCATTAATTATATTCAATACCACTATAAGAATATAATTGCACTCTAGGCCTTATCTATAAATTATTTCCCAAGATTTATTATACATACAACCCCTTCATTAAAATATTTGTAGTAATACAAAGTCATTAATATTGACTGCCATTTTAAAGATTATTACATCTTAATTCTTGAGTACCCGGTTTAATCATTTATGTTATTCATTATATATTTATGAAATCCAATTCCATAAATATATACTTTAGTAACTCTTTACTAAAGTGGTTGGGCCCAACACTCTGAATAACCAAACCCATTAAACTTATCTCAAGGGAATATTTTATATCTCCGTTAAGAGACTATGAATTTCATCTTGAGAATATATGTTCCATCAACACTAAATGCGGCTGCCCAACATACTGAGGTTTTGACCATAACTTATAAATCTCACTCCTGATATATCAAAGCAACCTACATCTCATGATCAGGTCCATTATTCTCTCAGGATTTAGAGTTGATGTAAATAGAAGTCGTGAGCTTTATTATTCATTTGACAATCATTAGGAGAATAATAAATCTCACAGCGGTCCAGTTCAATATGTCTTAACTCTTAAAACATATCAACATACCAACTAGAACTCTCCACTTCCATGATCAAGACAAATCATCTTAGTTGATATGTTATAGTCTTCGCAGATGAAACGCCCAATTTCATCACCGACTACGAACTAAAATTCTGAGTTTACAAAGAATTTGTGATTTATATCTTTCTGTGACTTTTCACATAAATCACATACTATGCATCTCATGAACTAAGATAATGTCCCAATAGTTCATAAATAGTCTCATATAATTAAGCAACTTAATTATTCATGACATGTCAATAAATTGGATTTTAGGGCACAAACCCTAACATTTAGATCTGTGCCATTCTAGATCTAACAACTTTTCTATTACTATGTGTATTGTTTCTATGAAAAGAGGGGGGAAAAGACAATCATAAAGCAAGAAAGATTAGAGTTGGGCAAGACCCAAGAAAAAGAAAAGAGAAAGGAGGGGTTTTGAATGGCGGTATCGCATTTTGCAGGAGAGGTTGTAGCGGTCCTGCCTCCAAAACGGTGAACTGTATGGCGTACATTGATTAGAGAGATTTTTAGAAGCTGATGTGGGTTTTTCTTTTTCCCATCTAAGCGCTGATTTGGCTAGGAAAACTTAAACACGTCAACATTTCATTTATTCTTTTTGTCAAAATGCAAATTGCACCCTCTATATTGGACCAAAATTTATTTCAAACTTCGAACTTTATTTTTGTTTAATTTTAATTATTTATATTTCAAGTTTATTTAATTAAGGTCTTTTGATTTTTGTTAAATGTTGTCGTGTACAAAATTTTAATTTTTCTATAAAAAATTTTATATTACAAAATTTTAATTAATTATTAAATATTTTCTAGAGAAAAAAATTAAACTAGTTAAGAACACTAACAACCTTTTTTAACAATTATCTTCTCAAGAACACTAACAACAAAAATAAAAATAAGAAATAGTTCAATTAAAATTTTACCATTTAGAAAAATATATTTTTAATTTCATTATGCACATATAGGCATGACGCTATTTTTTAAAAAAGAATATTTTGGGTTAAAATAAATTTACTCCGGCTAATTAATTCAATTACCAAAGTTGATTAATTTGATCAAATTACACGCAAATCGTAGAGGCACCAACTAATCACCAAATAAACTATATGCATTGGAAATTAAATTGATACAGTGATTTGTTGACAAATAGGAAAAAATTCTCGTGTGGCAAAAATCTTACTGGGTGAATTTAAGGTCACTACTTCCAAGAATCTACTAATCAATAACTAAACTATTACAAGTATGAGGAATCTTACCACTACAATGGCCTATTCCAAAATACCAATATACAGTTGAACCTTCGCTCTAATATCCAATTGGACTTGATCTTGTAGCAGACTTCTTTCCTTTGTTGAACAAATCTCCAATATGTGACTAACTCTTTTGCACGGATCCCATTATGTGACTAATTCCAGCAACTTGATTGATTGTTGTTGGCTGCAAAGTTCTTCACTTCATGAACGATGAAGATCAGGAAGCACTTAATTACAAAACCTTAAAGTATACAAATGCAGTAACTTCTCACAGAGTGTATGAGTTCTAGGTCTCTGTTTCCGTATGTGATGACTTTTTAAAATAAGCCTTATATATGACTATGGTAGTAAGAAGAAAAACCATAAGCATTCAAGTCATCATGGGCCGAATCTGAGATTTCTAAAATCATAATTCTCAATAGATCAAGTTTGTGTCGAGCTTGTCAATTAATCCTCAATAGCAGCTTCTGTCGAGCTTGTGTCAAGACTTAATGAAACAGCTTTTCTTTACTTGTTTCTTGGATCAACCTTCATGTCTTTAATGATACCACTTCATATGTTTGAACAACATACTTCTTGATACATTAAACCCAACTTAGATCTACTCAGTTACAAGTAAAGTGTGTTTTGTCAAAGGATTAGCCAATTCCATAGAAAATATGACCCTAACAGAATATAACACAACTTAAAAACATAAACAATAATTTGAAATTTAATATTAAGAATAGAGGTTTCAAGGGGTATTTTGTTCATTTTTAGATTTCAAGGGTCCTTTGGTCATTTTTTAGGTTTCAAAGGTATTTCTGTAAGTTTCTAGGTTTTTGGGGCATTACAATCATTTTTTTAGGTTCTAAACGGTTTTTAAGTAATTTTTTAGGTTACTGGATCATTTCAATCATTTTTTAGGTTTTACTGATCGACATTCAGTTATTTTTTAGGTTCTAAGGGTCTTCTGGTAATTTTAAAGGGTTGTGAAGGTATTTTGGTAATTTTCAAGTGTTATGGGGTATTTTTGGTCATTGTTTTAGGTTTATTGGTTATTTCAATCATTTTTTATGTTTTAGGGTCATTCGGTTAATTTTTAGGTTCTAAAGGTATTTTGATCATTTTTTAGGCTCTAAGGGCATTCTGGTAATTGTTAAGAGTTTCAGGGGTATTTTGGTCATTTTTAAGTTTTATGAGGTATTTTGGTCATTTTATAGGTTTCGAGGGTATTTCAAAATTTTTTAAAGTTTCAAGGTTATTTCGGTCATTTTTAAGGTTCAATGGGTATTTTAGTCATTTTTTAGATTCAAGGTGCATTACGGTTGTTTTTTAGGCTCTAAGGGCATTACTGTCATTTTTTAAGTTACAAGGTCATTCTAGTCATTTTTTAGGTTTCATAGTCATTTAGGTTTTTTTTTTTTTTTTTTAGTACATTAGGGCATTTCAATTATTTTTTAGGTTTAAAGGGTATTTTAGTCATTTTGTTAGGTTTTAGGGTCATTTCGGTCATTTTTTAGGATTTAAGGATATCCCAATAATTTTTTAGAGTTTCGGGGTTATTTTGGTAATTTTCAAGTGTTAGGATGTATTTTGGTAATTTTAGTATAGTTAAGGGTATTTCAGAAATTTTAGAGATTTTAGGAGTATTTTTGTTATATATATTCGTCAATTATTAAGTAATTCGGTGGGATTGGGTTAGGTTGGCTACACCTATATGTAATGTTTGTACTGCTTAATGTGATAATGGAACTATCAAATGTGAGTTAAAAAAAAAAAAAAAACCATTGAATGTGACAAAAGTACAGTCACATGTGATATTGGTACTGTTCAATGTAACAATGGAACTGTCAAATGTGAGAAAAAAAAAAGGTACCACTCAATGTGACACAAGTACAGTCAGATGTGATGTTAATACTGCCTAATGCGACAATCGAACCATCAAATGTGAAAACAAATAAAGGAACCACTGATTGTGACAAGAGTATAATCACATGTGATATTGGTATTACACAATATGAGGATAAAACCGTCAAATGTGAGGAAAAAAAAAACCACCAATGTGACAAAAGTATTATCAAATGTTATGTTGGTACTACTGAATGTAACAATGGAACTGTGCGTACCCAAAGTTAGGGGTGTCAATGTTCGACCCAACCCGCGAACACGACACGAACCCGACACGGGTTTTTTCTGGTTAGGGTTGGGCCTTAATGGGTTTGGGTCATAAACGGGTCAACCCGAAAACGATATGGGTCATAAACAGGTCAACCCGCATAACCCGCAATAGACACGTTTGACACGCCAATTTATTTGTGTCAACTCGAAATGACCCACTTAACACAACCTGTTTAACTCATATAACAAATAAATATTTATTTTATTTTAGATTTGTCAAATACCTTTTATATCCAACATATATTTTAAATTTAAAAAGAAAAGTAAGTAATTACAAATTTTACAAGGGATATAATTGGAAATTGAAATTTTACAGACTTTAGAACTACTCTTCTTCTTCTTCTTCTTCTTCTTTTTTGGTGGCATAGAACTTATACAAATGAAATTGGATGAGCTTGTGGAAGATGTTATGAATTTAGACATCAACAAAGAATCTATGGATGATAATCATGGTCATAGTCAGGATTAGTCTACTGTTTACTCAAATTCTTTCAATATTGATACTTAGCATTTGGTGAGTTCCAAGAATATTATATTTTTGTTGAACTATGTTATTTTATTTTGTGAAACTTTGTTATTTTGAATTTGAATTGAAGTGTATGCACTTCTTTTGAAATGTAAAGAACTTATTACTAGATAAATGTTATATTTTTGTTGAATTATATTATTTTGAAAGTGAGTTGAAGACTTGAAGTGTATGCATTGCTTTTTGGGATGTAAAAATAATTATTTCTAGATAGATGTTATATTTAATATTATGCAGGTTGAAATGGGTTGTGTTACATTCGTGTCAACCCAACACAACTCGTTTATTAAGCATGTCAAATAGGTTGGGTCAGGTCAACCCGCCTTATTAACAGGTCGGGTTAGGGTTGAAGGATCATGACACGATTATTAAATGGGTTGGGTTAGGGTTGAGCTACTAAGTCGAATACCTCTACCTCAACACGACACGAACCCGACACGCTAACCCGAATTGACACCCCTACCCAAAGTATGGTTATTGGGCTTGACCTCTACTTGTGCTCATAATCTATTTGTATTGTGGCCTTTGAATTTTTTACTATGGGTGGTTCTGTGCTCAGTAGCTCAAATACACCTATATTTCCTTAAGCCTTTCCCTCTTCCTCACAGAATCACTACTTTGCTCTCTTTGAGTATTTGCTTTCTTCTCTTAGTATTTTTTCCAGAATTGCCAATCCCCTTTCCTCATTCTCATCTCTTATTTATAGCTCAAGATTAGTGGAAGAGTTATGATTACTTTTGTGGTGAGTGGGAAAGGAGGTCCAATGTTATTATCCTTAAGTGGGTGTTTAGTTGGGAGTGGAAGGTGGTAAGAGTGGCATTAGAACTGGTTCCAACATTAGAAGATTTGTCCAACAGCGATACTCCCCAAGGTAATACCGAGCATCTAGGGACTCACCTCCCCAAGAAGTTGCATTCCCCGACTAGGCAGGTTCTCATCTACGCCGTTCATGTCATAATGGCTTCATTACAGTTTTTAGGCTTTAGATAGGCATCAAGGCTTACCTAGGCCAAGTTTGTAGGCCCAATAGTACACACAACCACACATGATGCCCCAAGGCCCGAGGCCCAACAAGTCCAAGGCCTTGTGCATGTGGTATCATTGTGATGGGTTTTATGAACAATGGGCTTGAGCAGAAGTAGCACCCTGTACAAGAACCATCAAATGTAAGAAAAAAATAAAAGGAACCACTGAATGTGACAAGAGTATAGTCAGATGTAATGTTAGTACTACACAATATGAGAATAGAACCATCAAATGTGAGGGAAAAAAAAGGGAACCACTAAATGTAAAAAAAATAAAAATAAAATAAGGGAATCACCAAATGTGATGAAAAAACTGTCACATAAGATGTTAGAACTGCACAATGTGAGGATTAAACCATCAAATGTGGGGATTTGGTATAACAAGTTGCCTATTAATGGATACGTACCCACCAAAAAAAAAAAAAAAAAAAGAGGAGTACAGTAGAATTACCCAAAATATATGCTTGAAAGTTGAAAGTCAATTTTGGATATTTCCAGCTTTGTATTTAGACTCACTATCATTGTTGTGTCTAGTTGCAGAGGATGCTTAAGATTTGCTTCACTACTGTGAGATACTGAGATGGGCGTAGTTTAAAGCAAAAAAGAAAAAAAGAGACGAGTTTAATGAAGCTGGATAAGTGCACGTCAAACTAAAATAGTAACTTAAATATAAGCACACACCACCACCACATGTTACATGTTTTTGCTAAGTGAAATGTGACTCAGTGACTGTGATGAGAATGTGGGCTAATTGTCTAAAGGCTCTAAGATACCTTAGAGTTTAGAGTAGTTCTATCGAGGAAGATATGATCACAAAGAGTCCGTTTAGATTAGAGGAAAGAAAAGTTAAAATTATTTTAATTTTAAACCGTGAATATTTAGAATTAAAGACGGAAAAGTAAAATGGTGGATACTATTTTTTTTCTTTTTTCTTTTTTCCTAGTTGAGAATGAAAATAAGAGAATAGAAAAGTTATTTTGTCTTAATTTTCAATTATCTCTCTGTGACACTAGTAATCTGTTTTTGTTTTTTTTTTTTTTTTTTCATCTATTTTAAATGTTGGTACCATACAAACTTGTCTCACTTCTCATGAGACACTTATTCCAAACAATCGTTCTTTTGGATGAGAAAGAGTTCATATGGTTAAGCTTTTGCTCTTTTGATCCTCAATCTAATTCGTTCGATCTTTGTAGGACCATTCATGCATTAGATGCTTCATTATCATGCTTTGTGCATTATGCATCTCTTTATATGCATTGTTTTTGTTTTTGTTTTGATCTTACTTTTATGCTTTAGTTTTTGTGTATGTAAAATTTCAAAAAACATAAAAAGTGAAAAATTGAAAAGTTTGATTGTATATGTTTGAGCACATATCACATATGAGTTTAGCCTAGTACCTCTATACTAATGGCGTAGTGTATTTACGAGCTTAGCTTGTTATGTATACACATTTCTCAAACGTGAGCGAAATCTAGAAATCTATGTTTGATTATTGTAAATAGATTTTCAAGTTTGTCATGAATAATTAGTCAATAGTCTTGTTTGATCTTGATTCATCCTTAGACTTGTGCCTATATATCTCATCACATTATTTTTATGTCATAAAGCTCTACAAATGTCAATCTTTAAAAAGAGAAAGAGCTGAAAAAACCTTACTTCAAAAACTAGTTTGACTAGGAAAAGGTGAAGCAAAATATATTCAAATTGTATGATGCCCAAGCCAAAGACTTATTCCTCAAAGAAATATAAAAAATTTCATGGCATCGCTGCTCAAAAATTGAGTTATATTGATAAAAAAGTATGAAAAATGAAAGCTAAATGAAAAGCTTTCAATCTATTGTAAAAACTTTGGTGGGGGTCTATATGTTTATTTGTACTAGTGAGATATGTCATTTGACTTCGTGCTAGTTGTGTATAACTTGATTGAATTGATCATTGAAGTTTCATACTAGACTATGGACTAGTTCATACTAGACTATAGACTAGTTCATACTTGATTCACACACACAACACACAAGTTGTTAGGTTCTAGTACTTAAGAACTAATGTATTAGAACTCTAATTTGTATTGTTGGCACATCATGATCAAAACAGGTTGTTAGTCATGTTTTAGTCTTGCTCAAAGTATGTTTTTTTTATGTAAATTTGGAATTGAGTTAACTGCAGAATTGAGTGTGCAATTTTGACTGACTCGATTGATTGAAAATTAGACTCGATCGATTGAAAGTCGTGTAGATTGTTTATTTATTTATTTTATTTTACAGAATTTCCAACTTAGCCCTAAACCCACATGACGTGTAGGGTTTTAGGTTTTGCCTTAGGTATAAAAGGAAACCCTAGCCACGTTTTACATGTTGCTTTATTTGCTGTGTGTGTGAATTTCTTGTAAGATCTGAGAAGTGGTTGCCTTCACACATGTTTAGGATTATCAAGAAGAGATTTCATTGAGAGCTTGATGATTATTCAATTGCTACACAAAAGAGCTTAAAGATACACAAGCGGGAGTGCTTGTACTTGCTGGAGAATCTAAGAAAGAAAGAGTCTGTGGTCTCGAAACTTGCACGTGGTTGTATCAGTAAGTTTTCTACTGGTGGGTAGCAATAGGATGTTAGTAGTCTAAGTCGCTATTTTAAAACTTCGATTCTTTTATAGTGGATTCAGTTTTACTTTGAGGATAGTTAGGTTAAAACTCTCCAGGTTTTTTACAGGTTTGATTTTCCTGGGTCATCATATCTTTGTGTTCTTTATATTCCGCACTTTGCATTGATATGATTATGATTGTGTTAACGTAGATTTGGAATTTGGACTAAGTGATAACCTGGCTTATTAACTAGGTTAATCCGGTTGTGTTTTAAGGGGTCTAAAAACAAACACAAGTCTAATGTTCAATGAATGCCCATTTCATTTGTGTGATTGTACATGTTTAAATGTGATGTGTGTGCTCACACATATGTGGATCAAACCAAAAAGATTTTTGATCATTTTATTTGTATTTGAAGTGTTTTTCATCCCTTTTTGTTTTTAAGTTTTGTACTTACTTTGTTTTTTAAAGTTTCAAGCTTTTTGTGTTGAAAAATAGGGGTTAGAGTCTTTCGCAAGCCAATCGCGATTTGGCTATGAATCGCGAAGCTGAAAATGCATTTTTGTTATTAGGCAATGAGTTTCGAGAGTAGCTTGCAAGTAACTCGCGAGTAGGCTATCTCGAGAAATTCCTGGATTAGCTATTTTATGGGTATTTCGTGAGTTTTTAGTTCAAAACTTCTCATATGACCCTCGTATGATTCCATCTTCTCCAAACCTTCTTTTCAAAGCTTTTGCATTAAAATCCAACTAATTTCAAGTTTTTACATTCATAAACATCTCCTAGGTAATCTTTAACACTTTTAATTGATTTTAATCCTTAGATTATATTTTTGGGGTTTTATATTCATAATTGGGATTTTCTCAAATGAGGGTTGGAAAACTTAATTTTTGTCAATCTTTTTGATTAAGTTTTGTTTTAAATGTCTATTTGCTTTGGATGTTGGCCCTTGTGGCAAAAATAACTTGCATCAAGGGTAGATTTTCACATGTTCATGCATTGCAACACTTAGTTGTTTGTAGTGTGCACCCTAGGTGATTGGTAAATGTCTCTATGGTATTTTTCTATTCTTTTGGACTCTAGTGAGTATCAAACTTTGGGGTTTTCATGTTTCCTCATTAGGAATATGTTTGGTTTATTGGTTGTGTATTTTACACACCTTGGCCACATGTGCATTCTCATACTTTGTTCATGCATTGCACATAGCCACCTCTTGCACAAATCTTTGCTTCTCTTGTCATGCCTTGGTCTATCTCTTGTTTCCTCTTCCTAGCATATCGTGTTTACTTTATGCTTTGTAGCATTTTGTTTTTAAGGTGTTTTGTCTTTTATTTGAGATTCATTTTCTCATTTATCTTGCACCCCTTATGCATCATTACTCTTGTTCATATCTTCTTTTCTTTCTCTCTTTCTTCTTCATTCATTTGTCCATTTGTGACAAAAAAGGGGAGAGTATACTAGAGTATACCGGTGTGTATCGTCATTTCTATATGATTCATGTGAACATTCTCAGGGGAAGAAATTCTATCTTATGCATATTTGTAGGGGGAGAAATTCCATAAGGGAGATGCATATACAAGGGGGAGAAGACATTTTTTCATGAGAAAACCTTTGTTTGTTTTTACATTATGTTTGTTTTCTTGTTTACTTTATGGTGCTTTGAGTTATGTTTAGTATCTATGCTTTATTGTTCTCGTTGCATTGTGTTTATGTGCTAGAGATGCATACATCCTTATGCTATTGTACTTTATTGGTTGCATGTTCGGATGATTATTTGCTTTGCTATATGATCATTGTAGTCATTTTCGTATGATTATTTGTGTTTGATTAAGTTGCTCATATGGTTCACATCTTGTTTACTTGATCATTTTTACTTGTTAATATTATACTTGTCATTTTATTACTTGTTTTACCTTAAAGGTCTAATGTGTTTTGTGTAAGTGTTTTAGGATACAGGTATTGTGTTCCAAGTTTATCACAGGTTTTAGATTTAGGTGTGAGTGAATTTTGTAATTATTCCCAAACTCATGTTTAAGTCTAGAGTCTGTTATAGAGTGTTTTTGAAAAAAGGTGTTGTAATTGCATTATTTTTGTTCCTTATATTTGTGAGATTTTATTGTATTGGGTTTAGTATTAAGTTGGTGAAGAATCAAGCATGCAATGAAGATCAGTGCAGTTTTGTGACTAGCTCTTAAGAAGCTCACAAGTAAATGTTCCCGTGAAAAGGCCACGTGAGAACTACATGTTGGAAGCTGAAGAGTCAAGTGCCAGGCTTCATTTCGCAAGTACTTCACAAGAAAGGCCATCTCGCGAGGTACCCGCAAAACTCTCTACCTGGAAGATTATAAGTGTGACTTTCTTATCCTTCACCTATACTATATATACCCTTATTACCCTCAAAAGTAAACGAGGCTATTCAGAGAAAAACCCTAGATAGGTTTCTACAACACAACACACCCACTTTTTAGAGAGAGAGCTACTCACCTTTAGTGAGAAATCATTGTAGTCTCTTCTTCTTCCTTTCCCATGTTATACCTTGAGATGAGATTTGTACCCAAACACAACCTACACCTATTCAGAGTGTATAGAGTGTTTTAGAGCTTGGGAGGCTTTGGGGATTTGCTAAAAGAAGCCGGTGAGGCTTGGCAGATGCAATCGGGCAGTATTGCGGATTTGGAAAGCTAGCGAAGACAAGACTCCCAGAAGTCCGTTGGTAGCAGGAGCTTGGAGGGCTCAAGTACATTGGTTGATTAGGCTTGGAGGGTCTTTGTTTATTCGTGTACTCCAACTTATTCATTAATGGATTGATTTCGACTTTGAGGGTCATGGAGAGGTGTTTTACCGAGTTCTTTGATTTGTTATTCGATAACATGTCTTAGTGTTATCCTGTGTTGCATCTCTCTTCCCTTACTCTTTGTGCTTTACATTTATTGTTTATTGTTCATGTTTATGCACTAGAGTAGTTTTGGTTTATTGCGTTTCATTTACTCTTGTTCCGTATTTAGATAAGTTAGAGTAAAAGCAATTAAGTCGAATTTTAAAATTGAGGGTCTAAACAAGCATAAGTGTTTCACACTAATTTGAGATTTCATATACTTTCTTGGACCAATTTTACAAGTGGAAGACCACTACAAACTCCTTCAATATAAAATCAGAATTGAAGTATTTGTATGAAACAATTATGTGGACAACGAATGACCTAATGGATGAAAGTGACATATCATGTGTCCCTCCATTAATGTAATTCTTGAAACTCTAAAGTGGGTTCTAGTTAACTCAATTAGTAAAGTCTCTGATGGATAAATAAGAGATTTGAGATTCAAATTCCACCTACACCAAAAGTCAATTGGTGTTTTGGTCTGATGATAAAGAGCCATCATTAGGAGCAGATGCTATAGGTTGAAACTCTGTTAAAAAAGAAGAAGAAAGAAACTCTAAATTCTAAGTAGGTGGGAAATT
>NW_027069537.1:1185745-1207742 GCF_002906115.3 Quercus suber
TCTATCAATATATGCAATATTTAGCTTGAATTTGTTTTGCTAGCTTTTGTGGAGAACTATTCTCTAAAACTTGTGTGGATGGAATTTGTTTGGCCATCCAGCCCCCCCCCCCTCCATGTATAAGAACCTTCTACTAATCTACATACCAAGGTCATCCATTCTGCAACCAATATATCGAACTATGAATGGGGACCATCGAACGCATTATGGTTTATGTCTACAGTGGAAGTGGATGGAGCGACCTATACCTCTCCAAACACTATTTTACAAAAAAAAAAGTTATCGAACAAGACTTTCTCAAAGTTGCAATGGAACACGTATCAAAGAGGATAAGGGATGAAAGATGTCCTCTGTTTATGAGATTTGTTACATCATGATTGTAAACTTGTAATATATTTTATCTTTTTGCAATTTGCAAAGGATAGGAGATTATCTTTTTTTAGGTTAAAAGAAGCCTATATTGTAAGGCTGAAAGATGCTTGTATGTGTGAATGATTATCTTTATCTGTGAAGTGATCTTTTCATTTCTATTACAATAAAGATTTGGTGACTTTAAGTCTTTAGAACGTAAATATGTAGGTTGCAAAATGCTTTTTCATTGTTGACTCATGTTTAACCCATTTGTTTGTCATTTTAATATGTATGTGGCTTCATGGTCACCTATAATATATGCAATATTTAGCTTGAATTTGTTTTGCTAGCTTTTGTGGAGAACTATTCTCTAGAATTTGTGTGGATGGAATTTGTTTTGGCTATCCAGACCCCCCTCGATGTACAAGAACCTTCTATAGGTCTACACACCAAGGTTATCCATTCTGTATCTAATATATCAACTATAAATGTGGGACATCGAATGCACTAAGGTTTAGGTCAACAATTGAAGTGGATGGAGCGACCTATACCTCTCCAAACACTTTTTTACCCAAAAAAAAAAAAATTGCCGAACAAGAGTTGTGAAAGTTGCACTGGAACACGTATGAAATAGGATAAGGGATGAATGATGTCCTCTCGCTTAAGAGGTTTGTTACATCATAATTGTTAACTTGTAATATTTTTTATCTTTTTTGCAAAGGATAGGAGATTATTATTTTTTAGGTTGAAAGAAGTTTAGAATGTGAGGTTGAAAGATGCTTGTATGTGTGAAAGATTATTTCATCTATGAAGCTGATCTTTTCATTTCTATTAAATAAAGATTTGGTGATTTTAAGTCTTTAGAACGTAAATATATAGGTCGCAAAGTGCTTTCTCATTGTTAACTCATATTTAAACCATTTGTTTGTCATTTTAATATGTATGTGGCTTCATGGTCATCTATAATATAAGCAATATTTTCTTGAATTTGTTTTGCTAGCTATTGTGGAGAAGTTTTCTTTAAAACTTGTGTGAATGGAATTTGTTTTGGCCATCCAGACCCCCCCCCCCTCGATATACTAGAATCTTCTACTGCTCTATACACCATGGTTATCCATTCCGCAGCCAATAAATAGAATTATGACTGAGGGACCATCAAATGCACTTAAGGTTTAGGTAAACATTGTCGTCTCTTGGTTGCAAGAACTTGCTCCTTCTCTCATGCTTGGTAATGTTTGTCATTGCACTTATAACCATCTTGTCCGCCAATATTTGGATTTATTCAGTCTTAAGATTTGTAAATGGGTTTTTCCTATGCATCAATCATAACTTGTTCTCTTTTTACTAACAGAAATTGTGGAAAAATAGTGGTTTGGCCATGTAAGGATTATTATCATCATCATCATCATCATCATCATTTATGTTGTGATTATTATCATTACTATTAGAATAATGGTTAGATGATGATATTCTTATTTTCCAAACACCTTACACTTTTGGGATAAATGGTAGTTTATTATGGTATTTGAGTAGGTATTTTTGAGGTGATGGGAAGTGTTAGAATAATGATTAAATGATTAGAATATTTTCCAAATGGATTTGGGGACAAGTGATAGTCTATCAACTAATAGCTTTTGCCTTATGTAAATTGGGATTCTTCATGGAGAGCTCTTTATCTTTGGACTTCCATTTCAGCAATCTAGTCGAGTTCTCTATGTTAGCGAGTCTTCAAACAGAAAACTTCTAAGTTTGGTCTTCACATAAAAATGAAGACGTTGTTTAAGAGCAGATGGGCTCTTCTCAGGGCATTAACAGATTTACTCGTATGGGACTTGGGTTTGGCATTGGATTGGTGTACTATATTTGGGCCTTATTTTGGTCTAGGCCCATGAAGCCTTATTGATTTATTTTTTAGCCCAAGTTCTCGAGGTTTTTATAAACTATACAGCTTTTTTTTTTCTTCTTAACTGTTGGTGTATTTTAACAAAATGAATCAATTCATAATTTTGAGGCTATGTTAAAATTATTATGAAATTATGTTGCTAATAGTATAAATATTTATTTCTTTATATTTATTTATTTTTGGTTCAACTTTCTGTATTTTTAACTTGCTTATTCTACTATTGGTGAATTAAGAAAATGTGTGAGATATGTGATGTTTTGTGTACAGACTGTACTTGTTACTTTATATTTATCAATGTTATTTTGATAGCAAAGAAAGGTATTTGCTTGGTGAAGTTTTGAGCTTAATCACTTCTGTATAGTTGATCGTAATTACAGTAAACTACTTGTGATTTGGCCTGAAATCACTATGCCTATCTATGTTTAAAAACTGTTACTTTACCATGAGTAAGTTCCGTTTGTTTTTCGTAACCACATTTATTAAAATAGGGGTAAATAGATGTTTTTGCATACTTTTTATGCTCTCTCCTTCAAAACAAAGAACACATACAAACAAGATAAAATAAGATCAAAAGATGTATTTGTAAAAATTTTAGAAACTTGGCTCAAGAACTCCAATAATACAAAATGCCTTGTAACACACTAGAAGAAAATAACAGGCAAAATTTCCTTAGGCCCATTTTTTTTTTTTTTTTTTTTTTAATTCTATCCATTATTTCCTCTCTTTGATTTAATTTATATCTCACACACTCTCTCTCTCTTCCTCTCTCTCTCTCCTCTCCTGCTCTTTGTGTCTAACTCTCTTTGTTCTCTCTCTATCTCTCTCATCTCTCGCACTAAAATTCAGATTGGCTATAGCTTTGGGTTATGGTGGCAACAGTGGAGGAGCACGAGGTGGTTGTATGGGTTTGGGTTTTAATTTGTAGAGGAGCACAACTGCTTTGAGTCTAAGCTTTGAGAAGGAGCATTATGTGTGGGTTGTAATTTGGGTTTTGGGTGTGGTCAATCTTAGATTTTGGCTTGGTTGCGGTGGATTTCAACTGATGAAAGGTGGCTACTGCTGGTGAATCTCAAACCTTCAAACGGGATGAATTTTTTTTTTCTCTTGAACTGTAGCAACTGCAATTTATAAACATGAAGAAGAACATATCTGGATTTGAATAGCTAGGAACTGGATAATTTTTTTTCCCCTTCATTTAATAACAATCACAACAACTCTGTATTTACAAAAAGAGAGTGAGAAAAAGGAAAAGACTTACAATGCTGATGTGAAAAGAAAATCTAATTTGAGATTTCAAAACTTTCATATTATGTTTAAGACGTGGAGAAAGTGTTGTTTTCTTTCTTTTAGCATTCACCAGACACATTGGCCTATTTGTATGCCCATGTATATGTGTGTGACTGCCTCAATCATTTTTTTGTCTTCTATTTCATTAGTGAGAACCTGGAAAGACATCATAAAAAAGTAGACCGTAGGATAATAATTTAATTTATTTTTGAGAAATAATTTAATTTAGATATAGTTTTATCATCTAAATTTTAAAAATTTATATTATATTTCAACTACAATTCTGTTATCAAAATTTTTAGATCTGATATATAATCAGCCACGACTTTTCATGATCACGACAAGTGGCTACGCTTATTAATTAGTAAATTAATTATATATATTGTGGGGGTATTTTTTGTTTCAAAGTCAAGGGCTAGACCAATTGGAGCATAGGCAAATTTTGCTCTTGTCCCACATGAAAAAGAAAGCCTCCCCTCTTCATGCCATATACGGGATGAGCCATTGGCTCATGCCTCATAAGGTAGAAAAGCTCATGCCTTATAAGGTAGAAAGAGGAAGACAATTCTTTCAATGTGGGACTCTTAAGCCAAAAATAATTACAAAGTGCAACACTTGGTCTTGAGGTAAAAATTGTCCCCACATATATATATATATATATATATTTTAGGATATATTTGCTCAATTAAGGGATAATATTTAACAACTGATTAATTTAAATAAAATTTTATAATTTAAATTTTAATAAATTTAAATTCTATTTAACTAAAAGTCTATTATAAAAAATTTCTAAACTTAAATCCCATACAAAAAACCCAAGTTTTGCTTTTTAAAAATAAAAATCAATCAGTATTTCCTAGGATAAGAATTAACAAAAATCAAGTTTTTTTCCCCCTCAAGTTACAAATTTAACAATAATTAAAAATAAATTTAAATTCTATTCAAACTAAAAGTTTATTACAAATTTATAAACTCAAATTCCATAGAACCCAGGCTTTTGTTTTTAGTTTTTTCCTCAATTTGTATCTTATTAAATTAATATTTTATTAGGATATTATCTAAGTTTTAAAAATTAGATCATGTAACAATAATTTAATTTAGATCAAACTTTATCATCCAAGTTTTAAAAATTAAATTCTACTCCAACTACAAGTCTATTATCAAAATTTTAGAATTTATATATATATATATATATATTTAGTCATGGTTTTTAGATACAATCTCTATTAACTAATAAGTCATTCCTATAATTAAATCTCACACAATACACCCCATGTTGTTGTGCTTTATTTTATTTTTTCAAAATGCAACTTGCTCTTATGTTTTATGTTAATAAACTTGTCTTACTTATTGTTATCTGCTCTGGACCTTATCATACATGGCTTGAGAGTTGAGACCATTTGACCACCAAGTGGGATATATCACAGCTTGAACCCACAGCCTCATACTCACAAAGCAATGTGCCACAAGCTTGCAAGAGCTTCCTACCTTCAGACCACCTCCTCAATTGGTCATAATTTTTAAGAATCGAAATGGTGTCAAAGGTGCGGTCTCTATAAAATGAAGAGATGAAATCATTTAGTGTTTGCATTTCCTTCATTTTAGGCCAGTTTTCAAAAAATAAATTCTACTTTAGATGAGTTTCCAACATTGAGAAACCATTGAAAAAAAAAATGTCAAATCTATAAGCCACATCAATTCAGATAAAAACATGTTCAGCACCAAAAAAGAAAAAAAAGAAAATTACGTGTAACGAATTGGCAATTTGCCTTAGCTGAAACTGTGTGTATCCTTTCAGGTATGTGCTGCATTCTAGACATAGATGGACTTGGAATTATTAGTTCAATTACAAGTAACGAAAGATTAATTTTTCTCTCTCTCTTTTACTAGATGAGTATAAACATGATCCCTTACTTTTGTGCTCTATGCTGTACTAAAATCAAAGGTTATCCTAAATTCATAATCCTCGAAATGGATTTATTTCACGATTCAAATTAAATGTCACCGTTTGAAATGTTTATTCACTGTACTATCTAAAACTTTAACAGTGAAATGTACACTTCTGTTTCTGCTGTAATTCGTTCTATTTATTTGTTTATGGATGTTGTCAATTGCAAAAACAAATTTTAGCAAGTAAAATTGTAATTTAAAAAAAAAAAAATTGTGTACACTTTTGTAAATTGTAAATTTTATTTGGAAAATGCTAAAGTCACAAATTATTTTGTAAATTGTAAAGTCACAAATGATAAATATAAAAATGATTTTAGTGGTGGGCCTAAGTAAGAACCAGTTAAAATTTTCCACATCAACAATTTATAAAAATATTGTAAAATAGTTTATGATTATAGCATTATTTATTCTATTTATCATACACTGTGAACTTCAATTCTATTTAGTGAATTCTATCTTGGGTTAGGGAACACCTGTAATGGTTTTATATTAATGCTCTGTTTGTTTCGATGAAAAATCTTGTGTAAAGATAGTTTTCCGTTTTTTTCAGTGTTTGATAACATAAAAAAAAAGTAAAAAAAAAAAAAAACCATCTTTAATCAACATAAAAAGTATGACTTATATTTAGAGATTGTATTTTACTAATTTTTTTTGGAAAACAATTCCATTTCACAGTAGGCTATATAAGAGAAATTAGAAGGGTATTTTGCAACTCATTTAAAATTACTACTAAACATTGGAAAATGAAATAGCTTTATAGGAAATGATTCTTGGAAAATGACTCATTTTTCGTAAAACATCAATGTTGAATCAAACATAGTGTGGACAAAATTGGGAAATGCCCCATTTGGGTAAAAATAGCAGCATAATGCTCTTTTCTCCAAACTATATAGGGAAATGCCCCTCTTTTGTAACTCGATTTTCTCAAAATCGAGTTATAAAAAAAAAAATTCTGGAGCCCTATAGCGGCGTTTTTAAGGACCTATATTGACATTTTCAGGATCTATAGTGACGTTTTGTAACTCGATTTCCATAAAATCGAGTTATAGGCAATTTTTTTAATTTTTTTTACCTATAACTCGATTTCTTATAAATCGAGTTAAAAAACGCCACTATAGGTCCTAAAAACGTCACTATAGGCTCCTAAAAAACGCCGCTATAGGGCCTAACTCGATTTTGAGAAAATTGAGTTACAAAAGAGGGGCATTTCCTTATATAGTTTGGAGAAAAGGGCATTATGCTGTTATTTTTACCCAAACGGGGCATTTCCCAATTTTGTCCAACATAGTGTTAAATGTGATTTATCAATTTTTCACTTTGTCATCATATTCTATGCCTTTCACATAATTATTATTGCTTTTCATATGGTGATAGGCTAGTTTATGGAAATCAACTAAGATTATCTTTGAATACATAATTGATTAATTAGCGCAAGTTATTTAATCCGTTGATTAATAATCATAGGAGTCAAAACATAATCTTTTCAATTGGTTTCAAAGCATATAGGTACACTCTTGAAGGATTCATGATTGTGATCTTTGACCTATTGTCATTGATGAATTCATGTCTTTATAGTTTTCCGTTTTTTTCAGTGTTTGGTAACATAAAAAAAAAAAAGTAAAAAAAAAAAAAAAACCATCTTTAGTCAACATAAAAAGTATGACTTATATTTAGAGATTGTATTTTACTAATTTTTTTTGGAAAACAATTCCATTTCACAGTAGGCTATATAAGAGAAATTAGAAGGGTATTTTGCAACTCATTTAAAATTACTATTAAACATTGGAAAATGAAATAGCTTTATAGGAAATGATTCTTGGAAAATGACTCATTTTTCGTAAAACATCATTGCTGAATCAAACATAGTGTTAAATGTGATTTATCAATTTTTCACTTTGTCATCATATTCTTTGCCCTTCACATAATTATTATTGCTTTTCATATGGTGATAGGCTAGTTTATGGAAATCAACTAAGATTATCTTTGAATACATAATTGATTAATTAGCACAAGTTATTTAATCCGTTGATTAATAATCATAGGAGTCAAAACATAATCTTTTCAATTGGTTTCAAAGCATATAGGTACACTCTTGAAGGATTCATGATTGTGATCTTTGACCTATTGTCATTGATGAATTCATGTCTTAATGATTTTAAAGTATTTGTTACGATGAAGCTTTTTTGGGTGTCTTAAATATCAAAAAATTACTAAGAAACCCCTAAATAAATTAAAAGAGGTCAAAGCTCAAATAGTATTCTCACACTTTCTCAGCAACTGAAGTATATTTTTATTGAATATAAATTTCTATTCCGTTTTATGTTCTACTAATCATGGTATACCATATATATTTTTTACTTTTCTTATAAAATAACCAAAATTTAAAATGGACAAAAATAAAACATAGCATAACATAATTAGTAAAGTATAAAATGGAAACAAAAGTGACATAAAAATTTTTCATTCCAAAAAGTAAAACAAATTATTTGTTTTCATTTCTACGTTTCTTGTATGAGGTTAAAACGTACCCGAAAATGAACATGACCTTATTTTTTTGTGGGAAAATTTTGAGAACTTAGTTATTAAAAAAAAAGGGTTAGTCACTTGGTCATTCCTCAATCACATTGTCACAATCTGAAAACCAGTTTCATTTTTTGTACTTGTATGAGACTGGAAAAGGGGAATATGACCTTTTGGAAACAATGGGGATTCAAATGTGGTTATTGAATTAACCTTTGAGGCACAGCCCAGTGATCAATCAATTAAATAAACGGTAAAACATTTAATTTAATTTAATCTTTTTTTGAGAATAAAGAGAGATAGGAACAAGCCTAAACCCACTTTTAGAAAATAGTTGCAAGTTGCTTGTATTGTCATGACTTACCATGATTGAGTTGGCAAATTCCATGTATTATCATGGCATAGCATGATTTGTGGGAAATAATGTAGAACACAAAAGGTGGGCATATGATTTGTATTCATTGTGATGCTATTAATTACATGGTTTAGTCAAATTTTATCCTGATACAGGTTAATGGGCACAAGACCATCAATACTTAAATAATAATTCTACAAGCCAGAGTCTTCAGAGCTTTATGGAAATATCAACTGCAGCCCATAATCTCTCGGGGACTAACTCTGCTGACCAAGAGAATCCAGGACTCAACCAAGACCTTCCTTCCTTGTCTCTAGAAGAGACAATTGAAAAAATTTTAGGAGGTTTTGGGTGGTCTTAATTCATTCAAGCCATCCTTGTAGCAATCCTAGGGTTTTTTGATGCACAACAAACATTTATCAATATCTTTGCTGATGCTGACCCAAAATGGCATTGCAACTTTAACACTACTTGCAACGCATGCTCCAATATTTGCCAACTCCCAAAAGGTGCTTGGTCTTGGGATGAATCTTCTCACAAGACAATCATATCGGAATGGGGTCTTGAATATTTGCTACACTTGGTGATTTCTATTTTGGTAGGAAGATCTTGCTTTTCCTCTCATGCCTAATAATGTGTTTTGCCTCGCTTATCACAGCATTCTCGATGAACATTTGGATGTACTCGAGCTTGAGACTTCTAAGCGGGTTGGTCGTGCATCAATTACTACATGCCCTCTGATTTTGTTAAGTGAGAGGGTTGGAAAAAAATGGCGTGGCCAAATAGGGACAATGACATTTATCATGTTTTCGCTCGGGTTACTATGCTTACCAGCTGTGGCCTATTTGAACAAAGGTTCATCATGGAATTTTCTCTATCTCTGGACTTCCATTCCAGCAATCTTATATTGCATCATTGCTTATTTTTTTGTGTATGAGTCTCCTAGATGGCTTTTCACGGAAGGGCGTGACATAGAAGCCAAAGCAATATTGAGAAAACTTGCATCTATAGAAGGCAATAGTTTAGACTCATACCTATCTAGCATTCATCACGGGCAAGAAATATCAAAACTTAATCCTTACAAATTGAGGAAGGACTTATTTAAGAGAAGATGGGCTCTGCAACGGATAATAGCAACTACGGTGTTTGGTTTTGGCATTGGATTGGTATACTTTGTCTTGTTATTCGGTGTAAGAAATTTGGGTTTCAACATTTATTTGGGTGTCATATTAAATGCCTCAATGTTAATACCTACAAATTTAGCAACCCTTTTCTTTATAGCAAGATGGAAAAGGAAAGGTTCATTGTTTGCCTTATGTATAATGAGTGGAATATGCAGCATAATTTGTGGTGTAGTAGGCAGTGGTACAGAAGGCATACAGATTGGGTTTGAACTAGCATCTTTCTTCTGCTCTGCCTTGGCATTTAATGTGATGATGATATTCGTAGTTGAGTTATTTCCAACAAGTGTGAGGAACTCGGCCAAAACATTAGTTAGGCAAGCAGTTGTGTTTGGTTCTGTGTTTGATCCGATATTGACTTCAGCAGGGACGAGAAATAAATTCCTATCTTTCGGAACTTTTGGATTGACAATATTTTTGTGTAGTTTCATTGTGATCATTTGCCAGAGACAAGGGGTAAAAATCTTTGTAACACCGTGGATGAACAAGAGCGCATGGATCATAAAATTGTGTGAATTTATCCATATACATTTCATATTATGAATCATACCCTGGAGAGAACAAATTATATTCTACATATATACATAGCATTTTTCCCTTTTTTTTCAATTTTTAATTTTTGTTTCCTTTTATTTTCTACAGAAACCACAACAATAACATGACATTGGTTCTAAAACATGGATAGACTACCAGATATCATTACATTGATTTTTTTTTTTTTGGGAATAAAATCATGGAGGGTGCAATAATATATTGCTATGGTCAGCTATCATCAAATTTACATTTTTACTAGATATTTTAAAGTGTTTATGATTTTCAATTATTCTTTTTCCTAGGAAAGAGCTAGTGAAATTTATAGAAAATCATAAACTCTTTCAAAAATCTATTCTTAATACCCAATTTACCATCTTATTCCAATTAGATTTTAAAACTAATAACCTTTATGAGGCTAAGTAGCTTTTTCATGAATTGATTACAAGTTTTATTAGGAAATGTAGACCCCGGTTGATAGAATTAACAAGTTTTAAACCCAAGTTGTTAATTAGATTTATTATAAATAAATTTTGTTAAAACAAACAAATGTCAATATCATGCACAACTAAATAGTAAATAAGACAAGATATGATGTTTCAGGAAAACTAATGAAACAAATTAATTTCACAGTAAAAAAAACTTGAGGGAAAACCTTCCCGAAAAGCAATTCATTATAGTAAAGAGAAATTTCAGATCTAGTACAAAAATTTTGTCCTTAGACTCTTCAATCCCCATAGATGAACTTACAGCAGAAACCTTCTACCGCTTCAAAACCGCTGAACTCTTCAATATATGAACCCCACCCTTTTTCACAGATCCCAGTACGTGACTAACTCTAGCAACTTGAAGATTTTGTTGGCTGTAAAGTTCTTCGCTTCATCAACAATGAAGATTAAGAAGTACTTAGTTACAAAACCCTAAGGCGCAAAAGATGTAGTAGCTTCTTGTAAAGAGAATAAGACATTAGGTCACTTTCTGTATATGTTCTCCATGCATAACGGTCTTTAAAATAAGCCTTATATATGTCTAGGGTTGTGAGAAAAGAAACCTTATAAATACATGTCAGCATGAGCCGAAAATCAGATTTGGAAATTCTGATTTCGTAGATCTCGATAGATTCAGCTTCTATCGAGCTTCATTCTTAAGTCTCGATAGAAACTGTTTCTGTCGAGGTATTTGTTGAGCTTTAATAAATAGTTTTTTTTTTACTTATTTCTTGGTCCAATCTTCATGACTTTAATACTTGGCTTGATCAACATATTTCTTAAAGTACTAAACCTATCCTAGATTTAACAAATTACAAGTAAAGTGCATTTTGTCAAAGAATAAGCCAATTACATAAAATATGTCCTTAACAATCTCTCTCTTTGGCAATCCATAACAAAACCACAACAAAAAAAATAATCATGAGAGAAGTCTTAAATCACTAAACTCATAACCACTTGTTGTATTACAAAATTAATCTATCCTTACTACAAACTCTTGGAAAACTTTGTAAGAATAGAGTTCATGGCAAGATAGACTTTCACAACCTGTCATTTTGAAACACTTAAACAAAGCTCATCAATGCATCATGTGTGAAACAGAAATAAAGATTGCATACATAAAGAAACATATGTATCAAGAGAGAAAAGAAACAACACATAGAGGTAGGTGAAGAAAACATACATCATATATATATATATATATATATCAAAGATAAGCATAATGTATGTAAAAATGGTCACAAGACCGGTGTACATGAAACTAAAAGAAGCTCCAAAAACAACAAGGAGGTAAACACTCCCCCTAACAAGATGAAACGCAACTCTTCCTTACAAAGGCATGTATTTATCCCCCTAACATGTAGAAACTTAAAAAGAAACCACATTTTCTCCTCCTTTTTGTCATAATTGACAAAGGGTACAAGAAACTATAAAGCTTCATCCAAGAAACATAAAAATGATCTAAGATGATTAAGAGGGCACAAAGAATCCATATAAATGCAAGAATGTAATGAAATAAGATGCTATGGATGACAAGATAAAAGAAAGATACAAAACAAGTGAAAAAAAAAAATGAATGCAAAAGGGTCTCGACAGATCGAGAAGCTGTCGAGCTGTTATCAAGAGAAAACCTAGAAATCTCGATGGATTGAGGATTTGTTAAGAATCTATTAGGCAGACAGAGAGCTTAGAAAAGGATCGAGAAGTTGTCGAGGATTTGTCGAGATCACAAAATGAAGGCTTGATAGAAAGGATATTTGTCGAGGACGTGTTGAAGAGCTGTCGAGCTTAAAGAAAAGAGGTTTTCCAAGAGGGAAAAACACATAGAGATGAATGCATAAATCAAGCTACTCACTCAAACATCAAACCAACATATTAAACTCTCAAACTCATCTCAAACAAGATGCGAAGTGTATAGATCCAAAACACACATACACACACACACTAAACAAGTCTAACTAATTTTATATTTTAAAAACAAGTTAAGATGGTTTAGCAAGCATATATTAACATATGTATCCCTTGTAATGGCCAAATCACATTGTACCTGCATATGTATCAAGAGTAGCAAAGAATTTGCGTGTTACGTGTGAAACAAAGCAAGAGTGCATAAGTGTCTCATATTATAAAGATTTGAGACATGAGAAAATCAAATACACTTACATACAATCATAATTGTTTAATTGGGACTATCAACGTCGAGATACATCCTATGCCTATCACATCTCCTATAAACATGCTTGCAACTCTATTAAAAGCATTTTGACTCTTTTCGCTTTTATTTTTCTTTGCATATTTTTCTTTTAAGCATAACATGTATGGACATATAAGAGAGAAAAGAAATACCAAATTATGTAAGCCAAAACATCACAATTTTGCTATGCCGAAGCGCACAGATGTTATACATGATTAGCGGGCTTTAGTGGTAAGATGATTATTTATGCATTTCTCTTAGGATTTTCTAGTTATTTCTATCAAAAAGAGTGATATGAGTATGAGATATATGAGACAATCTTAATCTTACTTATCACAAATACAAGCCACAAAGCTCACTTACTTAGTTGTGCATTGAGATGCTCATCTAAGCTACAAGAGATACAAAGTTAAGAAAACTTTGTTTCAATGGTCATTCAAGGTACACAAGTACCAACATATACAAACTCGTTGTTTTTGTATTTTTCTAATTTTTTTTTTCTTATTTATTTATTTTGAAGACAAAACAAAATAAAAACTAAGCAACCCAACAAAAACAGACAAATAACATGAAAGTATGAAGATACATGCAGATGCATAAAAGCATAATTTCAAAAATAGATAAGAAATTAAGCAAGAAAGTCCTACTTTAGATAGAAAGAATTAAAGTAGAGAATAGATAGAAAAGACAATTAAGTCTTAGGCTCCTTTCTTACCTACATAGCACGAGTCTTTAGCCGTGAAGATGAAAAGGCACGTGTCTTAGTATGTCTGCTAAAAGATATAGAAGAATTAGAATTCTCCTGAAATTGAGTTAAAAAGCTCAAAATTTTTAATAACTCTCCAAACAAAAGTGTTGAACCTTGAGAGGGAACCTGTAACCGTTTGGAAATACAACTCGAAGTAATTAGGATGAATGTGTCCAGAAACACAACAATGGTGACAAACATGAGCAGTTTTAGAACTACTAGACTTCTTAGAGTGAGGTCTAACAAAAGATTTAGAAATAGACCAATCAATTATGGATTTCATACCTTTATCACATTTCTCAGATTAGGGCACAAAGACAATCTTTGATTCAGAAGCCATGGAAGAGGAGGGGCCGGAGGAAATAACTTATCCTAAGCCAGTCTTATCCGAACTAGACTTTTGAGCATTCAATACCTCATCAAGCTTTGCACTAGACATTCTTTCTATTTGAGTTCTAGCTTGACTAAGCTCAACCTCGAGATTCTTGACATTCTCTTCTAATGAGGTATTCTCTACAACAAGAGTCTCAACTAACCTTGTAATCTTATCTAGTTTGACTAACAGTTCAGCTTTTTTAGTTTTTATCTCATTAAACTATTTTCTACAAAGATAAGAATTCTTTTTAGATTTTATAAATTTAGTGCATACCTTATCATAGACTTCTTGAATGGTCAACTTCTTGGGTACCTCATCATTAGAAGAATCCTCATTGTCACTAGCACTCTCCATAATCACCTTATCGGTTATGGTAGCAAAAGCCATATAATGACCACATTCAACCACATACTCATCAGAAAAGTCATTTTCAGTATAACTCAAGGTAGCAATCAACCCTTTATCTTTTGACTTCTTGGTCTTTTCCTTCATAAGGTAGTTTGAGCACTCTACCCTCATATGACCAAAACCTTTACACTCATGGCACTGGATAAGGGGTTTCTTACTCTTACCTTTCCTAGAGGATTTAGATTTCCTAGGAGGTTTGTCCTTATCCTTTTTCCTATATTGAAGAAGCTTGATAATCTCATTAGCTATGAAGGTTAGATCCTTATTCTCATCATCATCTTCATCTTCATCTTCGCTTTCATCTTCATCTTCAGAGTCATCAATCTCTTCCTCTATACCTTTAAGAGCCAAGTTTCTACTGTTTCTACATTTTTCCATTAAACCTAATCATAACTCATAGGTTTGAAGGTTCCCTACAAGCTTAGTCAAAGGAATTTGATCAATGTCCTTCACTTCTTCAATGATAGTGATCTTAGCATGGAATCTTTCAAGTAAGGACGTAAGGATTTTCCTAACAATTTTGGATTCTGCTATAGATTCTCTAGGGTTAAAGGCAGAATTCACAATATCCTTAAATTTAGAATAGAACTCATCAAAGGTCTCATCATCCTCCATCCTTATTTTTTCAAAACTACTAGTGAGTCTTTGAAGTTTCACAGTCTTTACTTCCTTGGTACTTTCATAAGTGGTCTCAAGAATGGTCCATCCTTCCTTGACAACTTTTGTGGATGATATTTTCTTGAATTTCTCATTGGTCACCCCACAAAATAGAGCATTCAAAGTCCTAATGTTGAAATTTGCCGCTTTGATATTTGCTTCTTCCCAATCCACTAACGCTTCCTTTGGCTTAACCCAGCCGACTTCAACAATTTGCCATACTTTTTCATCAAGAGCCTACAAAAAAGCTTTCATATGAACTTTCCAGTAAGTATAGTTAGTACCATCAAACAAAGGAGGAATCAAAATAGATTATCTATGATCCATGACGACGGGGGTCAAGGATCACACTTAGGAAATTAATCCAATCAAAGCATATCCGCTTTGATACCACTTGTTGGGAAATTTAGACCTCAGTTGATAGAATTATAGAATTAACAAGTTTTAAACCCAAGTTGTTAATTAGATTTATTATGAATAAACCTTGTTAAAACAAACAAACATCAATATCATGCAAAATGAAATAGTAAATAAGACAAAATATGATGACTAAGGAAAACCAATGAAATAAATTAGTTTCACAGTAAAAAAAAAAAAAAAAAAAAAAAACCTGGGGGGAAACCTTTCCGAAAAGCAATTCACTATAGTAATGAGAAGTTTTAGATCTAGAACCAAACTTTTGTCCCTAGACTCTACAATCCCCGTAAATGAACTTAAAGTAGAAACCTTCTACCGCTTCAATACCTCTGAACACTTCAATATATAAATGCCACCCTTTTGCATGAATCCTGGCATGTGACTAACTCCAACAACTTAAAGATATTGGCTGCAAAGTTCTTAATTTCATTAATAATGAAGATAAAAAAGTACTTGGTTACAAAACCCTAAGGCACAAAGGATGGAGTAACTTCTTGGAGAGAGAATAAGGCATTAGGTCACTTTCTGCATATGTTCTCCATGTATAACAACCTTTAAAGTAAGCCTTATATATGTCTAGGGTTGTGAGAAAAGAAACCTTACACATACATGTTAGTATGAGCCAAAAATTAGATCTAGAAATTCTTACTTCGTAGATCTCGACAGATTCAGCTTCTGTCGAGCTTCTGTCAAGCTTCATTCTTAAGTTTCGATAGATACTGTTTCTGTTGAGGTATCTGTCAAGTTTTAATGAACAACTTTTCTTCACTTGTTTCTTGGTCCAATCTTCATGGTTTTAATACTTGGCTTGAACAACAAGTTTCTTGAAGTACTAAACCTATCCTAGATCTACTCAATTATAAGTAAAGTACATTTTATCAAAGAACTAGCTAATTACATAAAATATGTCCTTAACAAGTTTGATGCCTTTATTCTTAATGAAATACCAAAAAATTTTACTTTTTGTGATTATCGTCGTGTTTAAGATGCTTTGGCTACTCATAAGCTATTGGGTCCTTAAATGTTACTTCATATTAATCTAATGGGTCCAGCAAGGGTTCAAAGTTTTGGAGGAAAGAAGTGCATACTAGTTGTGGTAGATGATTTCACTCGATACACATGGGCTATTCTACTAAGAGATAAATTTAAAGCACCAGAACATATTATCTATCTATGTAAAAGACTTTAGACTGAGAAGGACATGATGGTTGCCCATATTAGGAGTGATCATGGGAGAGAGTTCGAAAAGTCCAAACTTGACTCTTTTTGTTGTAATTAAGGAATCAAGCAAGAATTTTCTGCACCCAAGACACCTTAGCAAAATGGAGTTGTGGAAAGGAAGAATTAAGTGGTTCAAGAAATGGCTAGAGTTATGTTGCATAAGAAAAAATCTAAAAAATAATAAATAATAAACTTAAACCTTAATAAGTTGGCTGTGCTGTATTCTCAAAAAAGAAAAAGAAAAGAAAAAAGTTGGATGTGCTATGCTGGATAAAAAGAGAAGAAAACAAACTTATACCTCATGAGATCTCAAGAGAAACCCAACCCCACTCACACATTTCCCTAAGCATCATGATTAAAGTTACACGTTTCCTTAAGCCACACCACATCATTAGACTTCAAATTCTAAGGACTTTTGTCTTCTACTCTTTTAGCTTTACTTACAGCCTCTGCCTCTCTCTCCCTTTGTTATTTCTTCCACAGTTTTCAAACAAATAGCAATCTCCTTCCACAATTTTTCAGCAAATAAAGAAGAAGCAGATGCAGATGCAGAAGCCAGAAGCAGATTTGTAGCCTTTCTTCCATAGTCTTCTATTCTTTTTTTTTTTTACTAGGTTTTTTTTTTTTTTTTTTTTGGGAAGATCTGATGTTGGAGATTATTTTGAGCAATTTTTTGTGATTTTTTAGGAACCGTCAGCCTGTGTCCGGTTTTGAAAACTGGGCGGTTTGACTGTGGTTCGAAAGGTTCACTGGAAATTTAAAAATTTTTGATTTTGGTAGTTTAAAAAATAGCAATGATAGACAGTTCCCGGTTACCACAGTCCGACCGGCCCGTTTGGTCCGGGTTTCAAAACCATGGTCATAAATGATGAATAATCTTTTGAAGAATTGCCTGAAGAGGTCATAGCAAGTCAAAAAGATCATGTTGAAGATAGTCCCTACAAAGTATGTAAGAAAATGACCAACGAATACTGAGATTTTTTCAAGATAGTCTACCTGCATAGCATGTGAGTTCTCCATCTGTGTTTTTCGGCGAATACTGGGATTTTTTCGGGAAGATCTAGCTAGATCCGGTGAGATTTTGCTAGATCTAGCCAACATCTTGTCGAAAATAACTGAGATCTCACTGGATCTGGCGAGATCTTGTCGGATTTAGGCCATTTTGCAATTTTTTTTCTCTTCGCATTTCGGCCGTTTTTCATCTCTTCTTGTTGGATTCTTGCTGTTTTCCAAATCTTCAACCCTTACCTATTCGCCCGACATCCATTGAAGCTCTAACCAGCCTGATTCGATTCTCCTCCCAGTTGGCGGCAGGTTGATGGTGGCTCCACCTAATCAGTTTGGGTCAGATGCGGGTTGAGCCAAAATCCGGTCTGAATCAAGCCACGGATAGGCTAAGAACCAACAACATCTGTTCAAGATCGAGTTCACTCCAACCACTTTTTGTTATCCAGATGCACCACTTTTATCTAGAACATCAAATCTTCAAAATCATGTACTTTGATCTCTAGTTGGTGCTACTAGAGATAAAAACCTTCTTTACTTGTGTACATCACACAACTCTACAAATGTCCTGAAAAACGTGCCTTAGTCTTGCTTTTGTATCTTGACTTGAAAACTATGAAACCCTAGCTTCAAGATGATTTATTGAAACCAATCTGGTAATAGATATGCACAAATCTCCACAAGTCGAGCATGAATCGAGATTATGCAAACTTTGTTATTTTTAACTTGAAACTTGGTCTTCCCTTGAACTTGAATTAGAGTTCAAATATACTCAAAACTTACTAGGCCTCTTACAACCTATAAATTAATAACCGCACACCAAAATGCAATACATTTATTTGTAAATTTTATATTGGGACTTTATTACTCAAGATCTGGTGGTTTGCCTTGTTCATGTAAGCTCATGCAAAACATGATCCAAGCGCTTTTTATAGTCAATTTTGTATTTTTTTTCTTGTGCTGATAACTTAAACATGAAGCTTGCGCTGAGTGTAGCTAAAGCTTGAGTACAAGCCAACGAATTCATGGGCAATTGTGTGCGAAATGGTATTATTGGTACGATATGTTGTAATCTAGCATTAGATGTGTTGATCTAACCATTAAATCCTACCTAACTATGGCTGTTTGAATATGTTAAAACGAAATACTAGATAAAAATAATGAATACAAAATATCAATTGATTTAAAAAATAGAAGTGAAATTACACTAGCCAATAACTAGGTGCTGATTTAGACCCAATTACGGTTCAATTAATTTTAAGCTAAACACAATTAAAGTGGAATTTACATAATTAGCCAATTAACTAACTGAACTACCCAACTACAGCATGGATGGACATAATTGAACAAAGCAATTAAGTAAAGATAGTAAGTAAAAGAGTGAAAACAAAAATAACACTAGATATGCTATTCAAGAGGAAAAATGGAGAATTCAGCGTAAAATCCTCTCCGTTGTTCGACATGTTGAATTGATTCTATCAAACTGTGGCTATGCCATTCCACCTCAAAACCAATTGGTTATGAAGAAGATACACTCAAATCTTTTATGGATTTCGACGTCACATCACGCTGGCCTATTTTAAGAATGGTTGTAGGGAGTCAAATTGTGGTTCTCCCAACAATCCCTCCCTCAGAATGATACTCCCGTGACTCGAACCCATGACCACATCTCTGATACCATTTGTCGAACTGTGAGCTAAGCCATTTCACCTCAAAACCAATTGTTGATGAGGAAGACACACTCAAATATTTTATGGCCTTTGACATCACACTACGCAAGCCTATTTTTAAAGTGGTTATAGAGAGTCAAATTGTGGTCCCCCTAACAGATTCATTAAGAGAATAAGTTGGAGTACAATGATAACAAAAAGACCTTTCAAGCCTAATTTATCTATTGTACTAAATTCCTCCAAGCTTTAACTACCAACATATTTCATAGAGTCTTTTCATTTCTAGTTTTCCCAATCCCGCAACATTGACTGGTTGCACTACCATGCCGTACCAGTTGAATTTGGGCTAAGCACCAATGCTTCCCAATGTTCAAGACACACTCAAGACTCAGTAATTGTGTAGGCTATGTTTGGGTTAGTCTCCTTTTAAGGTAAGTCAATAGTAGAGGGAAGAGAGTAGAGAAAATCTAAAGGAATTGAGTAGTAATTAGTAGGCTCAAAATTACTAGCTCTCCAATGGTTTTTCTTGGGTTTTCTCTCAGAAGCTGTCCTTACAAATTCATAGGAAATGAGAGTATATATGGTATAGGAAAAAAGGAGGAAGGCTACATCAAAGAAATGAGCTGTCAACATTACTCGCAAGAAATTTGTAGGTAGGCCCACTCTAGAGACACCTAAGCTTTTTGAACTTCTTTAGGCATTCTTTAGTTGTTATCTCTCGAGTGCTATAGTCTAGAGATATTCGCGTGTCAGTCCCAATTTTCATTGGATGTGTAAATCCTGACCAACTCTATACCTAACCCATATACATTAAACTCCCAAAAAATACAAGGAAATAAAAGCATGAATACTACGGAAAATTCCAACTTAACAAAACAGAAAAAAAATCATCAACCATACATTAAATAAATATACACTCCATTTGTTTTGAAGTAAAATATTTTCCGCAAAATATTTTCCTATTTTCAAGTGTTTGTTTACATGTAAAATATAGTCAAAGTTGTAAAATATTTTCAGTTTGACCAAATTTTGTGCATAAAAACTTGTAAAATATTTTACCAAAAAATCAATGGTAAAACATTTTACAAAAGGCACACTCCTTCTCTCTTGATCCTATCTCTTTACCATTTTACAAAATGCTCCCTCCCTTTCACCCGATCTTATCTCCCTCTTCTTCTCAGCTCTTCTCTCCCTCTCTCAAACTCTCTCCCCAGCCAAACCAGGGAGACCAGCAACAACACCCACTAGTGACAGATCACCGGTGGCGCCATTCCCCACCGAATCCGACCCAATTCTTCAGCTTCGAAAATGGCCCTTCAAGACCCAGATTGAAGAGATTAAAACCATTCATCTAAGATTGTTGAGTTGATTTTTTGGAGGTCAAATTGTGGTGGAACTGCTTTTGATGGGTTGGATTACGGTGGATTTAGTGAGTGGATGATTTTTGTGCTGATGGATTTTTGGTATGGTTTATGTTTGTCGACAATGGCGGAGGTGGAGTAATGGTGCCTTGACGGACGGCATGGGTTGTTTGATGGGTTTTAGGTATAGGTTTCATTTGTCACGGTGGTGGGTTGACGGTGGCTTCATAGATGACTTGGGTTGTTTGATGGGTTTCATGTATACTATGTAGCTTGGTGGGATCTAATGATTGTTGCAGTTTTTGTACTGGGTTGTGACTTTGGATTTGCTGGTGATGCTTTAATAGCTCCAACTAGACAAAATTTTGCTTTAATTTGCTCTATTCTAATTGGACTTTGCAGTGACCTAATGGATTGTGTGACTAGAAAATTTTTACAGAAGGACTTCTTGAACATTTTCACAAATGCTACCAAACACGGTAAAATGAAAATATTTTACATTGAAACAAACAAAGCGATAAATTGAAGTAAAAGAGAAATGAAATAGGAGAAGAAGAAACGAAAGAGTAAAGAGATTGAACAGAGTTAAGTATGAGACTATGAGAACACTTGTATTTAGTGATGAGGTATTTTGGATGGTGGCAGGAAAGTAGAGAATTGAAAAATGAAAATTGAAAGGTGAAGTAAGATTTTAAAAGCACTAACAATGGGGGATATTAAAAAAAAAAACACCTATTTTACATCTCCAAATATTACTTTATCTATTTTACCAACCTAACCAACAATACACCCAACATCCTAGTTTTTATTTTTACATATAAATCAATAAAATAATATAAACTACCTAATAAAAAAATAAAAAGTAAGAAGAAATAGTGTGAGATGAAGAAAGAGAATGTGAAAGATTAAATTTTTTTTTCATTACAACCCAATGAACAGTTAGCATTAGCATTGGGGGGTGTAAGCTAAAATAGCCAGTAGCCATTTGAAAGAAGAGCTTCATTCAGGATGTATACTTAAATTTTTTACAATATGTGAATAGTAAGTTCTTATATTTAGAACTTACTGTTCATGAGTTTGTAAACTAAAATACTATATTTTATTCAATTTTTTCCTCTCTCTCACTTTATATTTATATTATTATTTGATGGGGGGCGTTTATATTATTTTAATGAGTTGTATGTAAAAATAGAAACCGGGATGTTGGGTGAGTTGTAAAATAAGATGGTAAAATAGATAAAAGTGGTTTTTGAAAATATAACATAGATTTGTTTTTGCATCTCCGGATGCTAGTGTGAAGTTGCATATATGCAACCTTACTGAAGCTAGGATGAAATTTTTTTTACATTTACATACCTAGATTGAGCATGATTT
>NW_027069537.1:1209615-1215383 GCF_002906115.3 Quercus suber
AAATGAATATATATAAGTATAAATTGTTCCCTTAGAACATGGTCCTAAATTTCTATAATTAATATGAGATTATACCGGCGTATGAGATGAAAATATAAATTTAAGGAATTGTGTAACTGTGCATATAGAAATAGATATAGTCATATAGCTATAAAATTTAGTTATAGACTCAATTATAAATGATTTTATTTCCATGAAAAAAAAGTTAGACAACTTTTTTACTTAAGAATTTTATTATATTTAGCTTGTCCCCCCAGAAGAAATTCTTGGCTCTATCACTGTTTATTTTTTTGTTGTTTAGCATTGATTGGTTGGTTTATTTTTCTCTTGACAAAAGTATATCCTATTTGCAATGGTGTGTGTATAAATATATTGTTTTTTATTTGTTTTGCCGGAATAGAATAATTTATTTGGTTTGTTGTTTAGTGTTTGTGGTGACTTATTTGTTATGACATGCGATGCAATTTATTTAAATTTATTAAGCTGAATAGTTTTAGTTAAAATGAAATATTTGGTTACCTGTTTGGTCATAGCTGTGATATAATTTATTTATTTATTAAATTTGAAATATTTTTGGAGTTAAAATGAGTAAAGAAAAATTGACTTATAAATAATATCCAAATGCAGGTTAAATGACACAAGACCATCAGTACTTGAAGTGATAGATCTACAAGCCCAAGTCATCAAAGCTTTATGGAAATATCAACTATAACCCATAATCTCATGGGGACTAACTCTGCCGACCAAGAGAATCCAGGACTCAACCAAGTCCTTCCTCCCTTGTCTCTTGATGAGACAATTGAACAAATTTTAGGAGGTTTTGGGTGGTCTCAACTCATTCAAGCCATTCTTGTATCAGTCCCATCTTTATTTGATGCACAACAAACATTTATAAGCATCTTTACTGATGCAGAGCCAAATTGGCGTTGCAACTTCAACACAACATGCAACTCAAACTCCAATATCTGCCAACTCCCAAAAAGTGCATGGTCTTGGAATGAACCTTCTCACAAGACAATCATATCGGAGTGGGGTCTCGAATGTTCTAGTTCATTCATCACAGGACTTCCTGCTTCATCTTTCTTCGTAGGCAGCATAGTTGGTGGATTAAGTCTTGCTACACTTGGCGACATCCGTCTTGGTAGGAAGAACTTGCTTTACCTCTCATGCCTAATAATGTGCCTTACCTCGCTTTTCACGGCATTCTCGATTAACATTTGGATGTACTCGACCTTGAGACTTTTAAGCGGGTTTGGCCGTGGATCAATTATAACATGCATTTTTATTTTGTTAACCGAGAGAGTGGGAAGACAGTGGCGTGGACAAATAGGGGCAATGACATTTGTCTTGTCTTCATTCGGGATATTATCTTTACCAGCTGCGGCCTATTTGAACAGAGGTTCATCATGGAGAATTCTTTATCTCTGTAGTTCTATTCCAGCAATCTCATACTGTATCATTACTTATTACTTTGTGTATGAGTCTCCTAGATGGCTTTTCATGGAAGGACGTGACATAGAAGCCAAAGCAGTATTGAGAAAACTTGCATCTATAGAAGGCAATAGTTTAGACTTAGACCTATCTAGCATTCATCTTGGGCAAGAAATATCAACAAGTAATCCTTACAAATTGATGAAGGACTTATTTAAGAGAAGATGGGCATTGCGACGGATATTAGCAACTATGGTACTTGGTTTTGGCATTGGATTAGTATACTTTGGCATGTTCTTCGGTGTAAGAAATTTAGGTTTCAACCTCTATTTAGGTGTCATGTTTAATGCCTTATTGTTAATACCTACAAATTTAGTAACCTTGTTCTTTATAGCAAGATGGAGAAGGAAAGGTTCATTGTTTGCCTTATGTATAATAAGTGGCATATGCAGCATAATGTGTGTTGTAGTAGGCAGTAGTAGAGAAGGCATACAGATCGGGCTAGAACTAGCATCTTTATTCTGCACCGCTTTGGCATTAAATGTGTTGATGGTATTCACAATTGAATTGTTTCCAACTACTGTGAGGAACTCGGCCTCAACTTTGGTCAGGCAAGCAACTGTCCTTGGTTCAGCGTTTGTTCCGATATTGACTTCAGGAGGGAAGAGAAATGGATTTGTATCGTTTGGAACTTTTGGATTGACAATATTATTGTGTAGTTTCATTGTGATCATTTTGACAGAGACAAAGGATAAAAATCTTTGTAACACCATGGATGAACAAGAGCGTGTCAATAATATAATTGTGTAAATGTTGTGTAAGCAGCACTACTCTTAAAATATTTAATTTTATAATAAAGAAAAAAATGTTTCAATTTTTTGCTCATTTGTTAAAAAATTATAAATTTTCTCTCTAAAACTCTGACTTATTTTTCCGTTGACAGCAAAAAGAAGTTATTTTTCCTTATACTTTTCTTCTTCATAAAAAAAAATTACACTATTGTTACAACCAATAGATCTCAATTTATATATGTGATTCTTTCCTCATTCTCTTTCTATCTCTTTTTCCTGCTTCTATGATTTCTTAGCTTTTCTTTCTGTTTGATCAAGTAGTTTGATAAATGTTCTATAGATTTCCAAGTTCAATAGGTCTTTTAGTACTTGCTTCAATTCCAAGAGAGTAACCATGCGTATGGCTAAAAAACTATACACTTCAAAAGAAAAAACTTACATTCTTTTTCTTAGTTTTTATATCTACTCTCAGTCCTATTGGGAAATTTAGACTTCGATTGATAGAATTAACAACTTTTAAACCCAAGTTGTTAATTAGATTTATTATGAATAAATCTTGTTAAAACAAACAAATATCAATATCATGTCAATATCATGTATAGCGGAATAATAAATAAGATAAGATATGATGACTTACGAAATCCAATGAAACAAACTAGTTTGATAGTAAAAAACCTGGGGGAAACTTTCCTGAAAAGCAATTCACTATAATAAAGAGAAGTTTCAGATCTAGTACAAAACATTTGTTCTTAGACTCTACAATTCCCGTAGATGAACTTACAATAGAAACCTTTTACCGTTTTAGAATCTCTGAACTATTCAATAAATGAACGCCACCCTTTTGTACGAATTCCAATATATGACTAACTAATGATGCATGGATCTTAATACGTGACTAACTCACCAACTTTAAGAAGATTGTTGACTGCAAAATTCTTTACTTCATCAACAATGAAGATCAAGAAATACTTGGTTACAAAACCCTAAGGCACAAATGATGCAATAATTTCTTACAGAGAGAATAAGACATTAGGTCATTTTCTGCATGTTTTCTTTATGTATGGTCACTCAATACATATGTTGCCTTTAAAATAAGCCTTATATAAGGTTGCGAGAAAAGAAACCCTACACATACAGGTCAGCTAGAGCCAAAAATCAGATCTGAAAATTCTAATTTCGTAGATTTTGATAGATTAAGCTTCTGTTAAGCTTCTATTGAGCTTCTGTCAAGCTTCGTTCTTAAATCTCAATGATACTGTTTCTATCGAGATATTTGTCGAGTTTTAATAAATAGATTTTCTTCACTTGTTTCTTGATCCAATCTTTATGATTTTAATACTTGACTTGAACAACATGTTTCTTGAAGTATTAAACCCATTCTAGATCTACCAAATTACAAGTAAAGTGCATTTTGTCAAAAGATTAGCTAATTACATAAAATATGTCCCTAACAAGTCCTACTCCTAAGTATGTTACTATTCTTCTTTATCATATATTTTTATTTCATCGATATTACATATAAATATAACGAGTTATTATACATTCGATGGTTGTTGTCTTACTAATTTATAAAGTATTAAATAACATTTTTAGACTATTATTAGATATAATTGTATTAAATGCTAAATTGTATTTAGAATACTATTTTAGATTATTGTATACAATAAATAAAGTTGTATATACAGCAAAATAAATAAATTCATTTTATTTTTTAATTGCCCCCTTGACAAATTCCTAACCACTTTGACCCTCCTTAAAAAAAGTCCTAGAGCCACTTCTGCATCTGAGGGTCCGCTTTATCAAACACTAGTTGAAATTCTGCAGCCGGGAGTTTCGCTTAGGATTGATCACAAGGAAAGCATATTCATGAGCAAGTGTGCGAAATGGTATTACGTAAGGAACTAACCAAGCGCCAGCTTAGATTGACCATGGAACAGTGGTGTACGTAGCATCAAGAAGATTTGATATTTGCTTTGGTTTCCTGATATTCCGATGTATACAACGTTAGCTATTGTGTTTGTATTCATGGTAATTACTTTGTACCAGTAGATTGAGAGAATTTGTGTTTTTCTTAAAACAAACAAAAGTTGCCATTCCTCGTACACATGGATAGTTGTATGAGATTGGAATATGCCTACCTTGGATTAAGAATTTTGGGAATCAATTAATGGGGACGCCATGCAGTTATTGAAGTCATTGTTGAGCTGTAATATGCCTAATAATTAAACAATTAAATAAAAGCTAAAACATGCACTACAAAAAACGGGGGTATTAGGCTGCGTTTTTTTGGGCCGCGTTTGTAAAAACGCGGCCCAAGGCGAACTAAAGCCCCGTTTTTAAAAAACGGGGCTTAAAGGGGAAAAAAAAAGCTGCGTTTAAAAAACGAGGCCATAGAATGGGTCTAAGGCCGCGTTTTTTTGAGCTACGGCCGCGTTTTTGGGGCTGGAGCTATGGCCGCGCTTAAAAACACGGCTATAGGCCCAGCCCAATTTGGCCTTCCTTTTTTATTTTAAAAGAAGTCCTACAGCCGCATTTAGAAAACACGGCCATAGATACTCTTAAAGCCGCGTTTCACAAAAACGCGGCTTAAAACCCTCAGATTAAAAAAAAAAAAACCCTCAGACCTTCAGATTTCTTTCTCTCTAACCCGATCTCTCACCTTCTCTCTCACTCTCTCCCTTTGACTCCCAAAGCCTCACCGCCGATCCACTCCTCATGGGGTTTTTGAGGGTCTCGATTTTGTGTGTGGCAACAAGAATACAGATGGGATCACCCAAATAGATAAAACAAAACCCTAATACCCTCTTTCTCTCTCAGCCCACCAGTTCCCCTACCAAAGCTCCACCTCCACCTCCACATCAAATGCCACCGGCCCCCTCTCTCTCTCTCCCTCTTACTGCATCGGTTCACAAAACTGACACCGATCCCCCCAAAGCAGTCAAACTCAGGTGTTTCTTATATGACACCGTTTACTGCCTCCGAAAAAATCAAAGGGGTTTTCGAATCGCAGAGCATCAGCCACCTCGCGCTCAGAGCTCAGAATCCTCTGCCTTTACCTTCGATAATGGCAACTCAGATGACCTAAAAGCGAAAGGTCAGCCCCTCTTTTTTTAACTCTTCGTTTCTGTTGAAAATATTATCTGGGTTTGTTTTGAATGTCCAAAACATTGATGGGTTTTGATTATTTTGGCCTAATTTGTGATTGTGTTTGTGTAATTCTTGTTCTAATGCTTTGATTTGATCGGTTTTGCCATCTGGGTATTTCGTTTTTTTGGTCCTTGGTATATAAATATTGAAACTTTCTTTAATGGGGCTTTGAATTTTGTTATTAGTGTTGAGTGTGAGAGATGGGGTTTTGTATTTATCAGTGCTTTTTACAGATTATTGGATTCATTGGTAAAAGTCGTAGATTTTGTTTTGAATTCTGATATAGTTTTCATTGTTGGTTTTTGTATCTGGTCTCTATTTTTTTTATTATGAGCATCAATTTAAGTAGCATTGTTTAGTTTGTAGCAATTGTTATTGTACTCTTGTATTAAAAAAAAA
>NW_027069537.1:1217052-1247413 GCF_002906115.3 Quercus suber
CCCCGGGGGGGGGGGGGGGTTGGTGGGGTGGGACCTCTAAAAGCAGAGAACCTAGGTATTGACAATAAACTGCACCAAGTTTTTTTTAAAAGAGATGTGCTATGTATACAACATTTTCATAACAAATCCTAGATGTCACGTGAAAACCTATGTTTTGTGTGCAATAGTTTCACAATAGAAGAGCTCGTAGATTTGGAGTTACCTGTGATCAAGTAAGTATTACATGAGGTAGCAGTAAATTTAGGATTAAGACCATTGTATAAACTTTCATTCTATTAGTAAAATGTTTCCTTGAAGATTGTTTAGGTTAAATTCTCTTCAAGTTTTTTACATTAAACACAGTTTCAAAAGTTTTTCTGAGTCATCATTCTTGGTGTTCGTGTTTATGTTTGTTTGATGTTTAATTTATTCAAATCTATTGCATAATTAATTTAATTAATTATTGAGTTAATATTTGATAAAATCTAAGACAACTAAGTCTAAAACCCTAAAAATCCTTCAATCCCTAATTATCAATTATTAAAATAAATATATTATTTGAGAAAACAAAAAGTGCAATGGCCTTGTGGTTACTAAATATTAATTATTAGTAGAAGACAAATGAATAGGTCATCTAGGGCTACGTACAACCAATTTTATTTATTCTTATATAACTTCTTTCTTTTTTTTTTTCTTTTTTTTTTTTTTTTCCTTTTTTAATTCCTTAAATAGAATGGATGAGGGAGACAATCAACAATAACTACCCCTATTTTGGCATAATCATACTAACTCTTTTTTTTTTCTTCGAATAATCATAGTAACTCTCCTATATGTTAATGAACCAATATCTTTATATATATATATATATATATATTATTTCTTAGTCTTGAGTTAGTGGACTGAGGTGATCTATTTCATCTCGATTTTGGTTGTCTGTTGAAATATTTTCCAGCATAGTTTGTATTTGATATTGATCTTATTTCAATAGGTTATTACTGGTGCTTATGATTCATCACTCTATGGGTGGGTACTCCTGTAAGGTTTAAGGTTGACAAATTCCATGACAATATAATATTAATTGAGTCTCTAATGTGTCATTAAGAGTTCAAAATTACAAGTCCAAGATGTAGCTCAAAGAAGATATAATTGAAGATTTTGATTTCCCTTCCATCGATTGAACAAAGTGTCATCAACAACCTTTTGATCATAGCTCAATGGATTGAAAGAAGATTCTTGACACACTACAAAAATGCGGGTTATAGCTATGTTTTTAAAATGCGGCTGTAGCTCCTAAAAACTTGGCTATAGGTCCATTTGGTCTATAGCCGCGTTTTTAGATTGGTATTAGAATGTAGGTACACTCTTGTAGGATTTATATATTGAGTGTGATCTTTGACCCCTATTATCATTGATGAACTAAAGTGTTTTAATGTTCATAACATGAAAATAATGTTTAAGAACATTAATGATGTAGATGATTTCAAAAGAAATTGTCATAAGCTTTTAGGGAGTGTCCTACGTATTAGAAAAATTGCTAAAATTCCTTGGATAAATTAAAAAAAGGGCCAAACTTGAAATACTATTCTCAAGCTTTCTCAATGACTAAAGTATATTTTTACGGCTCTTGTATCATATGAGGTTAAGGAAAAGAAAATACATTGGAAGAAATGGTCAAAATTGTGTTCTTCATAACTAAAAAGGGTCTGGTTTTCATGACCTTCATGCTTTAACTAGACTATGTTGGCTAAACAAGGGTGGATGCTTCTGCATCACATTAATTCCTTATTTATAGGGTTTTAATGCCCGAACTCAAGTTTCTCTCATGCTATGCTAGGTCACACCCTTCATATGCATGTGCTAGGTTCTAAAAGTTTTGAATAATTAGCAAACAGTGAGCACAACTTGTCCAGATATAGATTCCTAGATCTATAGGTTTGATTAGATAATGCCCAAGGTGTTACAAGTTAGAACACAAAAACATACAAGCTGCAGAATGAAGAATTCGAAACATGCCAAGTTTGATTGATCAAAAATGGGTCTGTAGAATTTTAATTAAGCCCATCAATCTGTTAAGCCCATTAAGTGATTAGTGTTTCAGATCTATTTCACATAGTAATTAAAGGAAACTCTAAGGTACGTTTTGATAGATCTGAAAAGGACTTTGGAGGTGCTCTAGTGAGATCTAAAAGGTAATGTGTCTTCCTCGTTAAAAGTCATCGCTGGAAATTACTCTTATATCATTAGATTCGGTAGATCTGAAGTTTCTGCAAGAAGATCAATAACTGCTGATGATCAAAACCTTCAAGGGTGGTGTTGGAGTCACAAACTAGATAGTTTGTGTTGCTAAACCTTTGAGTGGGATTTCAAAGTCACAAGCGTGGTGCTTGTGTTGCAATAGTCGTGTTAGTAAGTTACTACTTAAGGTAGCAATAGATTTATGATTAAATTTGATTGTAAAAACTTCAATTTTCTTATAGTGGATTTGCTTTACCTTAAGAATTGCTAGATCAAATCCTCCCCAATTTTTACCTTGAAATGGTTTGTTTCATTAGTTTTTCTAAGTCATTATATCGTGGTGCTATTTACTTTTCCGCTGTTGTACCTGATATGATTTATTATTGTTTAACCTAGATTTGAATAATTAATCTAAATAATTACTTGGTTAATATATTAGGTTAAATAATAATCTGGTTTAAGGGTCTAAACAAACAAACAAACAACACGGCATATAGTACATTCTCGGCACAAAAGCTAAGCAAGGTGGATTATAGAATACAAATTCTCTATCCCATTTTTTATGTTTTATTTTATATTTCACTAATCACAAATTGTTATATTTTTATTTGACTTTCTTTATAAAATAAACAAAGTTTAAAGTGAAAAAAAAAAAAAAAAATCAAAGACAAATCATACTATAATATATATTATATTATTGATTGAACATAAAAAGTGGGAAACAGATTTGTATTCGTGATGAAAGGAGATCAGTCCAAATATGAGTGGATATCTGGTCCAAAGTCCAAACATAAGATAGATAACCATGTTAGGTACGTATAGCTGATTGACGTGGAGGGTGGGGGATGGAATTTCAGGTTGTTGGAAGTGTTAATACTTGATGCTTACATAGTTGCTGAAATTAAGGTCATCCCATTGAATTCTCTATATTTCGAAGTGGAACTCTCAGTAGAGAAGAATGTTAAAATTTTATAGGCCTGCTTGTGCCGAAAACGCCTCTAACAACAATGTTAGCTGTTGTGTCTTTAAGTAGTTTATAATAAACTTTTGGAAGATTAAAAAAAAAAAAAAAACTTTGGAAGATTAAATTGGACTCAAAGGGGACAAAGACAAAATAATTCATGAGAATTTTGCATGATTCAAACTAGTTAATTGGATACCTGAAGTACAATGACGACTAAAGGTTTGCTAGAATAGTGCCCCCCCAAAAAAATGTTTATTATAAACTTCGACCCTGTATAATGGGTACAATCTGCTCATAATTAAACAAAGACAAAATAGTGCACGAGGAATTTTTCAAATTTAAACTAATCAATTAGATATCTCTCTGAAAAAAAAAATAATAATAATAAGGACAAAAAGTTTGCTAGAATACAAACATAACAGTTAGGTGGAGTTTGGATAGCGTTTTGAACGCTTGTGGTGCGTGTTTGCATCTATCAGTAGGTCTTGTATACTGTTTAGAGGACCCACAAATCTTATTTTTTAGCAAACTTTTCATTAAAAATGAGTTTTACAGTATTATTCACACATTTAAAAATTATTTTGCTACAGTATTTTTAATTTTCAGTTTTCAGCAATAAATGATATTCAAACAGACCCTAAGTGCAATAAGTAGTATTTAAACATATCGTTGATGCCCTCCAAAACTTGGACCCTGTACTTGCCGAATGGATACAATCTGGTCAAACTAAGATAAGACAGATCAATTTTTCCAAATATGCCCTCTCCCCCTCTATTTAATGTTAAAATTTAAAATATTGAGTAAATGCAAACACCAAATTATTTCATCTTTCCACCTTACAAAGGCGCACTTAACACCTATAAATGCTATGTAAAATAAGCTACCGTCAACATGGTGTTATATATAATATGTAATATAAGTTCAAACGATTATGCTATCTTTTTGCTCTTGTTCATCCATGGTGTTACAAAGAGCTTTACCTTTTGTCTCTAGTAAAAAGATTAGAAAGAACCCACACAAAAATATTGCCAGTCCAAAAATCCCAAAAGTTAGGAACTCATTTCTTCTCCCTGCTGAAGTCAATAATGGATCAAACACTGTGCCAAGCACAACTGCTTGCCTAGCCAGCGATGTGGCCGAGCTCCTCACACTTGTTGGAAACAACTCGGTTGTGTATATCAGCCACACATTATACGCAAAACATGAGCAAAATAAAGATGCTAGTTCTAACCCAATCTGTATGCCTTCTCCACCACGGCCAAATACAACACAGTATGCTGAATATGCCACTCGCTATACAAGACACAAACAATGGACCTCTCCTATTCCATCTTTCGATAAAGACCAAGGATGGTAAATTTGAAGGCATCAACATTGAGGCATTAAATACGACGCTCAAATAGATGTTGAAACCCAAATTTCCTACCCCGAATAACATTCCAAAGAATGCCACTCCAATGCCTAACCCAAGTGCCATACTTGCCAATATCCGTTTTAAAGCCCATCCTCTCTAGCATAAGTCTTTCATTACTTTGTAAGGATTATTAACCTTTGATATTTCCTTCCTGAGGGGAATGTTGGATGTTGAAAGTTCAATATGGGTATGAAATACCCTTGAACGTTTAGACCCCTAGATACAAAATACCAATTCAAGTTTTATATCAAATAATTAATGTGCGGAATATGATAACTAGCTTATAACAGAATTGATAAAACAATCTAAGCCAAATATAAACACATCCACAGCAATAAATATGAGGCAAAGATAAAGGAAAGAGAGATGCAAATACACAGACAACACACGATGTGTTATCGAAGAGGAAACCGAAGTCCTCGGCGTAAAACCTTTCCGCCGCCCTCTAAGCGGTGATAAAATCCACTAAAGAATATAGTTGGGATACATGAACAGCAAAAAACCCTCTAAGCCTAATCTACCCAAGTACCTAAGCCCTCCAAACTTCTTGCTCTAACGAGGTTACGCCGAACCTATTTCTTTTTTAGCTTGCCAGATTCTGCTACTTGACCATAGCATCAACCAATATATATTGGTTCCTTTCCAAACTGCTTCCCAAAGCACCAAATAGACTTTCTCACAGACGTGGGTGTGGTGAGATAAGAGTTTGGTAAATGACCTCTCAAGGGTATGACAATGGAGAGGAAGAGAGTAGAGGAATTTGTAAAGTCTCTTTAGATGAAGATTGGGGATGAGGCAATCTTGTTTTTCTCTAGGGTTTTCTCTCACAAAATTCTCTCTGGAAGCTCTCTCAATATGATGGGTATAAGGGTGTTCCTCTCAAGGGTATGACAATGGAGAGGAAGAGAGTAGAGGAATTTGTAAAGTCTCTTTAGATGAAGATTGGGGATGAGGCAATCTTGTTTTTCTCTAGGGTTTTCTCTCACAAAATTCTCTCTGGAAGCTCTCTCAATATGATGGGTATAAGGGTGTATATATAGTAGGGTGAGAAGGGAATGCAAAACGTCAGTTTTTGCCAAACAGGGCAAGTTGGCGACTTGGTCTCGCGGCTTGTCCAAGTCGCGAGTTCAAGTCGCGACGTAACGGCCTGGCCAGTCTGGAACTTTTGTCCTGTAACATGACAGCTGGCGCGACCCTTCAGCTTTCCAGTGTGCCTCTCACGTGCCAGCCTTTGGCGGCTTGCCAGTCGCGATCCACCCACGAGCCCTAGCCGCGTGCCTCTGTTTTTCTTGCACACTCTTGAGCTTTTCTTCACATCTTCTCACACACTACCCTTACAATTTTCCCATCTAAATACATGGTTGCTAAGTGTTAAATTACAAGCAAATTGGTCATGGAATAAAACCAATTAAATTGTTGATTAAATTCAACCTTACAGATGTGTACAAGTCTAAACTCTTGACTGGTATAGATGCAATTCCTCTCAATACATCAACAGCTTCTTTGTCACGCCCTTGCATGAAAAGCCACCTAGGAGACTCATAGACAAAGAAGTAAGTCATGATACAGAAAGATATTGATGAAATAGAAGTGTACAGATAGAGTTTTCTCCATGATGAACCTCTATTCAGATATGCTATAGCTGATAAGGACATTAACCCAACTGCATAAGAGAAAAATCCGATCGAACCAATTTGGCCACGCCACCTTTTTCCCACTCTCTCTGTTAAAAAAATAAGAGAGCATGATATAATTGGTGCGCGACCAAAGCCGCTTATAAGTCTCAAGGCTGAGTACATCCATATGTTCACCGAGAAAGCTGTGAGAAGCGAGGCTAAGCACATTGTTAGACATGAGAGGTAAAGCAATTTCCTCCTACCAAGCCAGAAGTCACCAAATATAGCAAGAGTGAATCCACCAATTAGGCATCCTAAGAAGAATGATGAAGCAGGAAGGCCCATGATGAATGAACTTGCACATTCGAGACCCCACTCTGATATGATTGTCTTGTGAGAAGAATCAACCCAATACCAAGCACTTTTTGGGAGTTCGCAAATATTGGACTTTGGGCTGCATGTTGCGTTCAAGTTGCAGTGCCATTTTGGATGAGCATCAGCAAAGATGCTGATAAATATTTGTTGTGCATCAATGAGCGTTGGGACTGATACAAGGAGGGCTTGCAAGAACTGAGACCACCCAAAACCTCCTATAATTTGTTCAATGGTTTCATCTTGAGACAATGAAGGAAGGACTTGTTTGGTTTCCGGAGTCTTTTGCTCGGCTGAGTGAGTGTCTGTGAGGTTTTGGTTTATATTTGGTAAGGCCATATTGTAATTGTGCTACGTACAACTTTGATAACTCTTGGCTTGTAGAACTACCATTTAAATAATGATGGTCTTGTGCCCTATGACATTGAATTGTGCTACGTACCTTTCATGTTTTAGCTTTTATTTAATTGTTTAATTATTAGGCATATTACAGCTCAACGATGACTTCAATAACTGCATGGCATCCCCATTAATTGCTTCCAAAAATTCTTAATCCAAGGTAAGGTATATTTCAATCTCATACAAATATCCACGTGCACGAGGAATGGCTACTTTTATTGTTTTAAGAAAAACACAAATTTTCTCAATCTACTGGTACAAAGTACGCCGATTATCATGAATACAAACAAAATAGCTAACGTTGTATACACCGGAATATCAGGAAACCAAAGCAAATGTCAAATCTTCTTGATGCTACGTACACCACTGTTCCATGGTCAATCTAAGCTGGCGCTTGGTTAGTTCCTTACGTAATACCATTTCGCAAACTTGCTCATGAATATGCTTTTCTTGTGATCAATCCTAAGCGAATCTCCCGGCTGCAGAATTTCAACTAGTGTTTGATAAAGCGGACCCTCGGATGCAGAAGTGGCTCTAGGACTTTTTTTTTAAGGAGGGTCAAAGTGGTTAGGAATTTGTCAAGGGGCAATTAAAAAATAAAATGAATTTATTTATGGCGAAAATAGCATTTTGTTCATTATATTTTGGCGTAACAATTAATTTGGTCTTTATATTTTGATAGCAATTAATTAGGTCCATGTTATTTTCAACTTACAACCAATTTGGTCCCTACCATTAACTCATTAACAAAAAATGCATATATGACAAACGGTTTGCATTATTGGTACATACGTGGTTAAAATAATAATATATAATTAAATAATTAAATATTAAAAAAATCCATGTAAGCATTTTTGTAAAAATAAATAAAATTCCACGTCAAACAAAAAAAATTCTGAGACACATCATCACCACATGAGTTTTCTAATCCACTAACTCAAACAAATTTACCATTTAAACTTAAAGATATGTTACTATGTAACGAATCATTCCAAAATCTTCATCACCAATAAGATCTAGCAGTCATCGATTTGCAAACCTCCACCTTCACATTCATAACCGGAGTGTATGAAGGTGGGTCAACTTTGTTGCCGAAGGTGTTGGCTGGGCTATTTTAGTAGAAGTGAGAGTTTTTCGTTTTTCTTTTCTCAATGTAGTAAATTTTTAAGTGTCTGCAATTTTACTAGAAGGTCATTCGTTACCAACAAAGTCTTGAATTATGTAATTTTTTTTTCTTTAATTTGTTGTTACTTTGATTCTAGGATATATCAACCAGCAACTAGTGAAACTTGGTATTTGATTTTGAGTTTTTTTTTTTTTTTTTTCTTCAGTTTGTTGGTACCATTTGTATTTAATGTTATTTTACAAATTAAAAAAGATAAAAGAAAAAAGTTCTATCAATCTCATCAAGCCCAACGCCCCTTTGATGAACAAAACTTTAAATGAACCTCAAGATCTGATCGAGAATGCCCAAGCCGATCATGGCACAACTGAAGACTAAAGTTGAAGATTTGGAATGGATAGTGAGGTTGAAGCAGCCATGGCACTCTCAGGTTGAATGTGAAGGTGGAGGTGTGTATATCGGCAGCGGCTAGATCTGACTATTGGTGAAGATTTATTAAAATTGTTTTGTTACATGGGTAGTGTGAGATTCATCTATACAAGTGGTGAAATGTATTTGTGGCTTATTAGACAATTCATATTGTTGGCTAGGTGATGAGGTGTTTATTTTCATTTGTTGTTATTTTATTATTGGTCCACTTGGCTTTTTTAATATTATTAAAATTTATTATTATCATTTAATTAGCCATGTCAGCTTCATATGTGACAATTGTGTAATCCGTTAGCCAAGTAGGCATTTTTTGTTAGTGAGTTAACAGTAAGTACCAAATTTATTGTAAGTTGAACATAATAGGGACCAAATTGACCGCTACCAAAATGTAATGATCAAATTAACTATTACACCAAAATGTAGGGACCAAAATAGTGTTTTCGCCTTTATTTATTTTGCTATATATACAACTTTGTCTATTGTATACAATAATCTAAAATAGTATTCTAAATACAATTTAGCATTTAATACAATTACATCGTATAATAGTCTAAAAATGGTATTTAATACTTTATAAATTAGTAAGACAACAACCATCGAATGCATAATAATTTGTTATATTAATATGTAATATTGATGAAATAAAAATATATGATAAAGAAGAATAGTAACATACCTAGGAGTAGGACTGAGAGTAAATATAAAACTAAGAAAAAAAAATGTAAGTTTTTTCTTTCGAAGTGTATTGTTTTTTAGCCATACATGTGGTTTCTCTCTTAGGATCCGTTTGGATACAGCTGAAAATTGAAAACTGAAACTGAAAACTGAAAAATACTGTAGCAAAATAATTTTTAAATGTGTGAATAGTATCGTTGGACCTATTTTTAATGAAAAAATTGTAAAAAAGTGAAATTTGTAGGTCCGTGAACAGTGCACATTGTGCACTGTTCATTGTAAAAGTCAAATATTGTGGCTACTGTTCAATGAACAGTAGCTGCAACAGTAATGAAGAGTAACAATTTTGGCTGAAAAAGAAGCTGAAAACGCAGACGCCTAACGTGGACGCGCAAACCAAACATACACTTAGAATTGGAGCAAGTACAAAAAGACTTTTTTTACTTCGAAATCTATAGAACATTTATCAAACTACTTGATCAAATGGAGAGAAAAGCTAAGAAATCATAGAAGCGAGAAAAGAGATAGAAAGAAAATGAGGAAAGAATCACATATATAAATTGAGATCTATTGGTTGTAACAATGGTGTAATTTTCTTTTTATGAAGAAAAAATTGTATAAGGAAAAATAACTTCATTTTGCTATCAATGGAAAAGTAAGCCAGAGTTCCAAAGAGAAAATTTATAATTTTTTAACGAATGAGCAAAAAATTGAAACATTTTTTTCTTCATTATAAAATTAAATATTTTAATAATAGTACTACTTACCCAACACTTATACAATTATATTATTCACACGCTCTTGTTCATCCATGGTGTTACAAAGATTTTTACCCTTTGTCTCTGGTAAAATGATCACAATGAAACTACACAATAATATTGTTAATCCAAAAGTTCCAAACGATAAAAATCCATTTCTCTTCCCTCCTGAAGTCAATATCGGATCAAACACTGAACCAAGGACAATTGCTTGCCTGACCAAAGTTGAGGCCGAGTTCCTCACAGTAGTTGGAAATAATTCAATTGTGAATATCATCAACACATTTAATGCCAAAGAGGTGCAGAAGAAAGATGCTAGTTCTAGCCCGATCTGTATGCCTTCTCTACTACTGCCTACTACAACACACATTATGCTGCATATGCCACTTATTATACATAAGGCAAACAATGAACCTTTCCTTTTCCATCTTGATATAAAGAACAAGGTTACTAAATTTGTAGGTATTAACAATAAGGCATTAAACATGACACCCAAATAGAGGTTGAAACCTAAATTTCTTACACCAAATAACATACCAAAGTATACTAATCCAATGCCAAAACCAAGTACCATAGTTGCTAATATCCGTCGCAATGCCCATCTTCTCTTAAATAAGTCCTTCATCAATTTGTAAGGATTACTTGTTGATATTTCTTGCCCAAGATGAACGCTAGATAGGTCTAAGTCTAAACTATTGCCTTCTATAGATGCAAGTTTTCTCAATACTGCTTTGGCTTCTGTGTCACGTCCTTCCATGAAAAGCCATCTAGGAGATTCATGCACAAAGTAATAAGTAATTATACAGTATGAGATTGCTGGAATAGAAGTACAGAGATAAAGAATTCTCCATGATGAACCTCTGTTCAAATAGGCCGCAGCTGGCAAACATAATATCCCGAATGAATACAAGACAAATGTCATTGTCCCTATTTGTCCACGCCACTGTTTTCCCACTCTCTCGGTTAACAAAATCAAAGTGCATGTTGTAATTGAGCCACGACCAAACCCGCTTAGAAGTCTCAAGGTCGAGTACATCCAAATGTTAATCGAGAATGCCGTGAAAAGCGAGGTAAAGCACATTATTAGGCATGAGAGGTAAAGCAAGTTCTTCCTACCAAGACGGATGTCGCCAAGTGTAGCAAGACTTAATCCACCGACTATGCTGCCTACGAAGAAAGATGAAGCAGGAAGTCCTGTGATGAATGAACTAGCACATTCGAGACCCCATTCCGATATGATTGTCTTATGAGAAGGTTCATCCCAAGACCAAGCACTTTTTGGGAGTTTGCAGATATTGGAGTTTGAGTTGCATGTTGTGTTGAGCTGCCAATTTGGCTCTGCGTCAGTAAAGATGCTTATAAATGTTTGTTGTGCATCAAATAAAGCTGGGACTGATACAAGAATGGCTTGAATGAGTTGAGACCACCCCAAACCTCCTAAAATTTGTTCAATCGTCTCATCTAGAGACAAGGGAGGAAGGACTTGGTTGAGTCCTGGAGTCTCTTGGTCAGCAGAGCTAGTCCGCGTGAGATTATGGGTTGTAGTAGATATTTCCATAAATCTTTGATGACTTTGGCTTGTAGATCTATCACTTCAAGTTCTGATGGTCTTGTTTCATTTAACCTGCATTTGGATATTATTTATAAGTCAATTTTTCATTACTCATTTTAACTCCAAAAATATTTCAATTTAATAAATAAATAAATTATATCCAAGCTATGACCAAACAGGTAACCAAATATTTCATTTTAACTAAAACTTTTCAACTTAATAAATTTAAATAAATTGCATCGCATGTCAAAACAAATAAGTCACCACAAACACTAAACAACAAACCAAATAAATTATTCTGTTCCGACAAAACAAATAAAAATATATATATTTGTACACACCATTGCAAATAGGATATAATTTTGTCAAGAGAAAAATAAACCAGCCAATCAATTCTAAATAACAAAACAATAAACAGTGATAGAGCCAAGAATTTCTTCTGGGGGGACAATCTAAATATAATTAAATTCTTAAGTAAAAAAGTTGTCTTACTTTCTTTTCATGGAAATAAAATCATTAATAATTGAGTCTATAACTAAATTTTATAGCTGTATGACTATATCTATTTCTATATACACAGTTACACAATTCCATAAATTTATATTTTCATCTCATACACCGGTATAATCTCATATTAATTATTGAAATTTAGGACCATGTTCCAAGGGAACAATTTATACTTATATATATTCATTTTCTTAAGTTCATATAATCTACGAGCCTTTTTAAGGGATTCATTATCTAAAGTTTCAATCTTTAGGACAAAGGATTAAGATTGAATGAACAATAAGTGTTAACTACCAAGTAAATACGGCTAGATAAAATTAAATAATTTAGCAAATATCAACGACAAATATATTAATATACAATATAAACAATAGTATCATATATATATATATACACACACACTACACGGTAATATATTATAAATTTTCATTCTAATATATATTTTGAATACTAACCAAAAATGAAAAGAAATTGACAATCACAAAGTTATTTACTATTGTTTTTAATGACATCGGCAGACAAGACAACCACAAAAGCAGTCTACTTTAGTCTTCACCCTTCAGCAGAGTACACTAGCATTCACAGATTAGAGAGAATGACTGAATAACAAACGATAAAAAGAGAAAACCCAGATCACCAGTGAGCGAGGGAGAGAGACAGAGAGAGAGAGATTACCAGCAGAGCTTTGGCTATGGGGGAATGGCCTCAGGAGAGAGAACTTTTAGAAAGAAAGAGAGAGATGGAGTTGATGAAGCACTTTCTTCCTTTAGAATGAAATTTATTAGGTACTTCTAGAGTATGGAGAAATTGTGCTCCATTTTCTCACATTTGTGATGACCCCACCATGAATTTAATGAATGAACTCCATCATGAATATAAAAAGATGGAGTATCATTGTCCGTGCTCTAGAGGACCAAGAATACCTAAGAATTTCTCGCTTTTGAATAGGAAACCTAGACTATTTTTGGTAAGTTCTTGTTAATACCGCCAATAATAACAAGTAACAACATGTTATCTAAAATATGATATGAAAGTGTTGTGAAGTTATTATTATTATTATTATTATTATTATTATTATTATTATTCGTTAACTAGGCTAAGTTTTCCTAATTGGTAAAATTTTGTTTTTGAGTGGGGACCCAAGTCAAATTTTTCTTTGGCACAAATCAAATTAGGCCAAGAATACCTTTTTTCTTTTTTCTTTTTCTTTTTTTCTTTAAACTTCAGGGGAGCCCTAGCCACAACGTGAGTCCTTCGAAGTGTGTTGAATCGCAAAATGGAACTATGTTTATCAAAAGGGCAAAAGGAAAATATTGGAGTGACATAAATGTGATTGAATAAATGCTTTTTCGTTGTTTTAAGCTAAGGAGAGTGTGTGCCACGTCCTGCATTTATGAATGACAATTGACACGTTACCTAGCCTTGGGAAAATATTTGTATGGGTTTTGATTCTTCTTAATTCCACGTCTCTTTCATAGCATTCACTTTTATGTATTTAAATATAGACATTATTGCTTCAATCATGAATATGAATATGAAATATCAAAATGGATATGAATAACTAATATGTTATTTAATCTTAGAAAGATCGATTACAGTTTTTAAAATTTTTGTTGGATCGTAGGTTCTAATAATACAACAGTTACACAAAAAGTTGATTGTTGCTTAATTTGATGATAAAGAATATAATTATCATAAGTCAACCAATGTATATTGGTTCCTTTCCAAACTGCTTTCCAAAGCACCAAATGGACCTTCTCACAGACGTGGGTGTGGTGAGATAAGGGTTTGGTAAATGACCTCTCAAGGGTATGACAATGGAGAGGAAGAGAGTAGAGGAATTTGTAGAGTCTCTTTAGATGAAGATTGGGGATGAATCAATCTTGTATTTCTCTAGGGTTTTCTCTCACAAAATTCTCTTTGGAAGCTCTCTCAATATGATGGGTATAAGGGTGTATATATAGTAGGGTGAGAAGGGAATGCAAAACGTCAGTTTTTGCTAAACAGGGCAAGTTGGCGACTTGAGCTCGCGGTTTGGCCAAGTCGTGAAATCAAATCGCGACGTAACGGCTTGGCCAGACTGGAACTTTTGTCCTGTAGCGTGACAGCTGGTGCGACCCTTCAACTTCCCAGTGTGCCTCTCACGTGCTTGCCTTTCGCTGCTTGCCAGTCGCGAGCCACCCGCGAGTCCTAGCCGCGAGACTCTGTTTTTCTTGCATACTCTTGAGCTTTTCTTCACATCTTCTCACACACTACCCTTACAATTTTCCCACCTAAATACAGGGTTGCTAAGTGGTAAATTACAAGCAAATTGGTCACGGAATAAAGCCAATTAAATGGTTGATAAAATTCAACCTTACATTAATGTATTTTGACAAGGTCTTTGTGTATCAATATCTTCGATTCAAAAATGTTGAAAACTAAGTTTGAACCTTTTTATTTTATTTTTGAAAAACAAAACAAAAAATTTGAACTTGATACTATAGAATTTCATCTCTGTCCTAAGATCAATAATTTTTGCTTTGTTTAGGCAACACACTCCTCTAACCATGATGACAGGCAAAGAGGATAATTATCCCTAAATCTTCTCTTTGTCTATTCCTAAAAATCAATTATAATTTGTCCCTCAGCCAATAACATTTATTTTGTTTGTCTAATTCTTTTTGTTTAATTCTGATGTATTAAAACTTTCCCTCAAACCCATGAACCAATCTTTCTCTCTCCTCTCTCCGTACGTGTGTATTAAAATATTTAGTATTCTCAACCAAAAATATATATATATATATATATATCCATGACAAAGATAGCCTCATTAACACATGCATTAACACATGCAGCCAACAATTTCTATCTTCTAGCATTAATCGGATTCACCAAGATAATTATTATCTCCCAGCTCAAATGATATATACACGGAACAAATGTATGTATATATGGTGTAATATTTTCTTGCCTTTATTAAAGAGTTTTTAAGCAAGGTTTTCAGACCTAAACCGTTCAAAGAACCATTAAAAGGAGAGGTTCAAGGTTTTTAAGGTTCAACCGAGGTCGAACTGTGATGATGTCATAATTAATTTAATAATTAAATAAAATAAAAATAAAAATATTAAATTTATAAATATTAGCAAATTTGACAAAAATATCTTTAAAAATTGAAATAAACTTTCAAATAAAAGATTATTACTTATTCTTATTATACCTAAATGATATAAGTTAATGAATTAAATATAATTTTTTTTAAAAATCCAAATAAGAGTAGAGATGATGAGATTTAAAAATAAATAAAAAAGAAGGAAAAAAAGAGAGAGTAAAAACTCAGGATTTTTAGTAAATAAAGTAGCACTACTAGTGTACTAGTACAATGGGTATTTGACCATTTTGACTCCCACCTACCCATCCACCCACCCAACCACCTATGTCATTTCAAATTTTTCTCTTCACATTATTACTCTGATGCTTTACTTCCTTCACAATTCACACAGTTTCCTAGCACGTCTTCTTCTTCTTCCTCATGTCTGCGACTCATCTCATCTCCTTCTTCTTCTTCTTCTTTTTTCTTTTTTAAATCTTACCATACCATCGGTGCTTCTTATATATTTTGCTTCATTTTCGGATCTTCTTCATCATTTTCTCTTTTAATTATTTCTTTTTCTCACTTCAAATCCACGCCAGAATTCAGATTAGAAAGAAAATTTCTTCAGACATGCAGTTGAACCGGCTTACGGTTTGAATGGTTTTTCAGGTTAGACCTCGGTTCAATCAGTTCTCTCATATTTTTTAAATGCCTGGTTCTTGTACATAAAAACCATTTTCATCAACGGTTCACGGTTAATCCGGTCGGACCGTACAGTCCGGTCTCGGGTTTAAAAACCATGTTTTTAAGATCACTCTTACCCAACTTATTTTTAGATAAAAATAATCCAACTGAAATAAATTATACAATACTAACACGCTAACTAATGATAATCAACTTGTTCTAAAATACCATATCCATATGAAACAAGTAAAAAATTAATTATAAATGAGGCTGTGATCTTGAACTGTCCATTGCACAAGCAGGGGGAGAGCTATGTGTTTTTTTTTTTTTTTTCCTCTCCCCGTCCCCAAACTAAATGTTCAAAAAAAAATTATAGCTAGTAAAAAATAGGTTCTTAAGAATTTTTGTAAGAACTGGCCCCATTTCTCCTTGTTTCATTCAAATTTACTTAATTACATTGACTTTTTTAGTCTTTCTCCATCTCTCCTCCCCCAACATGCCCTAACAAGCCCGCAACTTTAATGAGTTTTACTATTAGCTTCCCTTAGAGCACAAGCATTGAGGGTGTAAAACCTCCCAATTGCTATTTTAGCAACTAGGCCCTTAAAATCATGCTCAATCTAGGTATGTAAATGTAAAAAAAATTTCATCCTAGCTTCAGTAAGGTTGCATATATGCAACTTCACACTAGCATCCGGAGATGCAAAAACAAATCTATGTTATATTTTCAAAAACCACTTTTATCTATTTTACCATCTTATTTTACAACTCACCCAACATCCCGGTTTCTATTTTTACATACAACTCATTAAAATAATATAAACGCCCCCCATCAAATAATAATATAAATATAAAGTGAGAGAGAGGAAAAAATTGAATAAAATATAGTATTTTAGTTTACAAACTCATGAACAGTAAGTTCTAAATATAAGAACTTACTATTCACATATTGTAAAAAATTTAAGTATACATCCTGAATGAAGCTCTTCTTTCAAATGGCTACTGGCTATTTTAGCTTACACCCCCCAATGCTAATGCTAACTGTTCATTGGGTTGTAATGAAAAAAAAATTTAATCTTTCACATTCTCTTTCTTCATCTCACACTATTTCTTCTTACTTTTTATTTTTTTATTAGGTAGTTTATATTATTTTATTGATTTATATGTAAAAATAAAAACTAGGATGTTGGGTGTATTGTTGGTTAGGTTGGTAAAATAGATAAAGTAATATTTGGAGATGTAAAATAGGTGTTTTTTTTTTTAATATCCCCCATTGTTAGTGCTTTTAAAATCTTACTTCACCTTTCAATTTTCATTTTTCAATTCTCTACTTTCCTGCCACCATCCAAAATACCTCATCACTAAATACAAGTGTTCTCATAGTCTCATACTTAACTCTGTTCAATCTCTTTACTCTTTCGTTTCTTCTTCTCCTATTTCATTTCTCTTTTACTTCAATTTATCGCTTTGTTTGTTTCAATGTAAAATATTTTCATTTTACCGTGTTTGGTAGCATTTGTGAAAATGTTCAAGAAGTCCTTCTGTAAAAATTTTCTAGTCACACAATCCATTAGGTCACTGCAAAGTCCAATTAGAATAGAGCAAATTAAAGCAAAATTTTGTCTAGTTGGAGCTATTAAAGCATCACCAGCAAATCCAAAGTCACAACCCAGTACAAAAACTGCAACAATCATTAGATCCCACCAAGCTACATAGTATACATGAAACCCATCAAACAACCCAAGTCATCTATGAAGCCACCGTCAACCCACCACCGTGACAAATGAAACCTATACCTAAAACCCATCAAACAACCCATGCCGTCCGTCAAGGCACCATTACTCCACCTCCGCCATTGTCGACAAACATAAACCATACCAAAAATCCATCAGCACAAAAATCATCCACTCACTAAATCCACCGTAATCCAACCCATCAAAAGCAGTTCCACCACAATTTGACCTCCAAAAAATCAACTCAACAATCTTAGATGAATGGTTTTAATCTCTTCAATCTGGGTCTTGAAGGGCCATTTTCGAAGCTGAAGAATTGGGTCGGATTCGGTGGGGAATGGCGCCACCGGTGATCTGTCACTAGTGGGTGTTGTTGCTGGTCTCCCTGGTTTGGCTGGGGAGAGAGTTTGAGAGAGGGAGAGAAGAGCTGAGAAGAAGAGGGAGATAAGATCGGGTGAAAGGGAGGGAGCATTTTGTAAAATGGTAAAGAGATAGGATCAAGAGAGAAGGAGTGTGCCTTTTGTAAAATGTTTTACCATTGATTTTTTGGTAAAATATTTTACAAGTTTTTATGCACAAAATTTGGTCAAACTGAAAATATTTTACAACTTTGACTATATTTTACATGTAAACAAACACTTGAAAATAGGAAAATATTTTGCGGAAAATATTTTACTTCAAAACAAATGGAGTGTATATTTATTTAATGTATGGTTGATGATTTTTTTTTTTGTTTTGTTAAGTTGGAATTTTCCGTAGTATTCATGCTTTTATTTCCTTGTATTTTTTGGGAGTTTAATGTATATGGGTTAGGTATAGAGTTGGTTAGGATTTACACATCCAATGAAAATTGGGACTGACACGCGAATATCTCTAGACTATAGCACTCGAGAGATAACAACTAAAGAATGCCTAAAGAAGTTCAAAAATATGTTATAGCTTAGGTGTCTCTAGAGTAGGCCTACCTACAAATTTCCTGCGAGTAATGTTGACAGCTCATTTCCTTGATGCAGCCTTCCTCCTTTTTTCCTATACCATATATACTCTCATTTCCTATGAATTTGTAAGGACAGCTTCTGAGAGAAAACCCAAGAAAAACCATTGGAGAGCTAGTAATTTTGAGCCTACTAATTTCTACTCAATTCCTTTATATTTTCTCTACTCTCTTCCCTCTACTATTGACTTACCTTAAGAGGAGATTAACCCAAACATAGCCTACACAATTACTGAGTCTTGAGTGTGTCTTGAACATTGGGAAGCATTGGTGCTTAGCCCAAATTCAACTGGTACGACATGGTAGTGCAACCAATCAATGTTGCAGGATTGGGAAAACTAGAAATGAAAAGACTCTATGAAATATGTTGGTAGTTAAAGCTTGGAGGAATTTAGTACAATAGATAAATTAGGCTTGGAAGGTCCTTTTGTTATCATTGTACTCCAACTTATTCTCTTAATGAATCTGTTAGGGGGACCACAATTTGACTCCCTATAACCACTTTAAAAATAGGCTTGCGTAATGTGATGTCAAAGGCCATAAAATATTTAAGTGTGTCTTCCTCATCAACAATTGGTTTTGAGGTGAAATGGCTTAGCTCACAGTCCGACAAATGGTATCAGAGATGTGGTCATGGGTTCGAGTCACGGTAGTATCATTCTGAGGGAGGGATTGTTGGGAGAACCACAATTTGACTCCCTACAACCATTCTTAAAATAGGCCAGCGTGATGTGACGTCGAAATCCATAAAAGATTTGAGTGTATCTTCTTCATAACCAATTGGTTTTGAGGTGGAATGGCATAGCCACAGTTTGATAGAATCAATTCAACATGTCGAACAACGGAGAGGATTTTACGCTGAATTCTCCATTTTTCCTCTTGAATAGCATATCTAGTGTTATTTTTGTTTTCACTCTTTTACTTACTATCTTTACTTAATTGCTTTGTTCAATTATGTCCATCCATGCTGTAGTTGGGTAGTTCAGTTAGTTAATTGGCTAATTATGTAAATTCCACTTTAATTGTGTTTAGCTTAAAATTAATTGAACCGTAATTGGGTCTAAATCAGCACCTAGTTATTGGCTAGTGTAATTTCACTTCTATTTTTTAAATCAATTGATATTTTGTATTCATTATTTTTATCTAGTATTTCGTTTTAACATATTCAAACAGCCATAGTTAGGTAGGATTTAATGGTTAGATCAACACATCTAATGCTAGATTACAACATATCGTACCAATAATACCATTTCGCACACAATTGCCCATGAATTCGTTGGCTTGTACTCAAGCTTTAGCTACACTCAGCGCAAGCTTCATGTTTAAGTTATCAGCACAAGAAAAAAAATACAAAATTGACTATAAAAAGCGCTTGGATCATGTTTTGCATGAGCTTACATGAACAAGGCAAACCACCAGATCTTGAGTAATAAAGTCCCAATATAAAATTTACAAATAAATGTATTGCATTTTGGTGTGCGGTTATTAATTTATAGGTTGTAAGAGGCCTAGTAAGTTTTGAGTATATTTGAACTCTAATTCAAGTTCAAGGGAAGACCAAGTTTCAAGTTAAAAATAACAAAGTTTGCATAATCTCGATTCATGCTCGACTTGTGGAGATTTGTGCATATCTATTACCAGATTGGTTTCAATAAATCATCTTGAAGCTAGGGTTTCATAGTTTTCAAGTCAAGATACAAAAGCAAGACTAAGGCACGTTTTTCAGGACATTTGTAGAGTTGTGTGATGTACACAAGTAAAGAAGGTTTTTATCTCTAGTAGCACCAACTAGAGATCAAAGTACATGATTTTGAAGATTTGATGTTCTAGATAAAAGTGGTGCATCTGGATAACAAAAAGTGGTTGGAGTGAACTCGATCTTGAACAGATGTTGTTGGTTCTTAGCCTATCCGTGGCTTGATTCAGACCGGATTTTGGCTCAACCCGCATCTGACCCAAACTGATTAGGTGGAGCCACCATCAACCTGCCGCCAACTGGGAGGAGAATCGAATCAGGCTGGTTAGAGCTTCAATGGATGTCGGGCGAATAGGTAAGGGTTGAAGATTTGGAAAACAGCAAGAATCCAACAAGAAGAGATGAAAAACGGCCGAAATGCGAAGAGAAAAAAAATTGCAAAATGGCCTAAATCCGACAAGATCTCGCCAGATCCAGTGAGATCTCAGTTATTTTCGACAAGATGTTGGCTAGATCTAGCAAAATCTCACCGGATCTAGCTAGATCTTCCCGAAAAAATCCCAGTATTCGCCGAAAAACACAGATGGAGAACTCACATGCTATGCAGGTAGACTATCTTGAAAAAATCTCAGTATTCGTTGGTCATTTTCTTACATACTTTGTAGGGACTATCTTCAACATGATCTTTTTGACTTGCTATGACCTCTTCAGGCAATTCTTCAAAAGATTATTCATCATTTATGACCATGGTTTTGAAACCCGGACCAAACGGGCCGGTCGGACTGTGGTAACCGGGAACTGTCTATCATTGCTATTTTTTAAACTACCAAAATCAAAAATTTTTAAATTTCCAGTGAACCTTTCGAACCACAGTCAAACCGCCCAGTTTTCAAAACCGGACACAGGCTGACGGTTCCTAAAAAATCACAAAAAATTGCTCAAAATAATCTCCAACATCAGATCTTCCCAAAAAAAAAAAAAAAAAAAAAAAAAAAAAAAAAAAAAAAAAAAAAAAAAAAAAAAACCAGTAAAAAAAAAAAAGAATAGAAGACTATGGAAGAAAGGCTACAAATCTGCTTCTGGCTTCTGCATTTGCATCTGCTTCTTCTTTATTTGTCGAAAAATTGTGGAAGGAGATTGCTATTTGTTTGAAAACTGTGGAAGAAATACAAAGGGAGAGAGAGGCAGAGGCTGTAAGTAAAGCTAAAAGAGTAGAAGACAAAAGTCCTTAGAATTTGAAGTCTAATATGTGGTGTGGCTTAAGGAAACTGTAACTTTATCATGATGCTTAGGGAAATGTGTGAGTGGGGTTGGGTTTCTCTTGAGATCTCATGAGGATAAGTTTGTTTTCTTCTCTTTTTATCCACAAGCACATCCAACTTTTTTCTTTCTTTTTCTTTTTTGAGAATACAGCACACAACTTATTAAGGTTAAGTTTATTATTTTTAGTTATATTTTTTAATTTTTTATATTATTTATTATTTTTTAGATATAATGTTTTAAAATATTTTAAATAACAAGAGAAAATCTAACAAATATCATATTTATCGTAAAGTAAGATATATTTGAATCTCTATAAGTACTAATTTAGTCAATATTACATAATTTTAAGCATTTATTTTAATTATTTTGTATTAAATATTATTAATTTAATACAATTTAATTAAGAGAAAATAGTATTTACAAATGACCCAACTTTTTCCTATAAATGTTTATGTAATTTTTCAATTTTTACTAATTTAATATATTTATTTTTATTTTAAATAATTATTAATTTAATTATGATGTTATCACGGTTTGACCTTAGTCTAACCTCAAAAATCTTAAACATCTTCCTTTTACGGTTCATTGAATGGTCCGGGTTTCAAAACCATATTTATGATCACATTGGCTGATTCCATCACTATTTTGGCCTTGAGGTTATACACCCTATAGGCTTTGCTTGAGCTAGTGTATCCTTGGAAGATTCCTTTATCACTTTTGGCATCAAATTTTTCAAGATTCTCTAGATCCCAAAGTATGTAACAGTCACTTCCAAATACTCTAAAGTATTTTACTACATGCTTTTTCCCTCTCTAGAGTTCATATGGAGCCTTCTTAGTGTTAGGTCGAAAGTATACTATGTTCAATATGTGACAAGCAGTATTCACTACTTCTCCCCAAAATGACTTTGCCAGATTTTTTCTTATGCAACATAACTCTAGCCATTTCTTGAACCACTTAATTCTTCCTTTCCACAACTCCATTTTGCTAAGGTGTCTTGGGAGCAGAAAATTCTTCCTTGATTCCTTAATTACAACAAAAAGAGTCAAGTTTGGACTTTTCAAACTCTCTCCCATGATCACTCCTAATATGGGCAACCATCATGTCCTTCTCAGTCTAAAGTCTTTTGCATCGATAGATAATATGTTCTGGTGCTTTAAATTTATCTCTTAGTGGAATAGCTCATGTGTATCGAGTGAAATCATCTACCACAACTAGTATGCACTTCTTTCCTCCAAAACTTTGAACCCTTGCTGGACCCATTAGATTAATATGAAGTAACTTTTAAGGACCCAATCGCTTATGAGTAGCCAAAGCATCTTAAACACGACGATAAGCACATAAAGTAAAATTTTGTGGTATTTCATTAAGAATAAAGGCATCAAACTTGCTAAGGACATATTTTGTGTAATTGGCTAGTCCTTTGATAAAATGCACTTTACTTGTAATTGAGTAGATCTAGGATAGGTTTAGTACTTCAAGAAACTTGTTGTTCAAGCCAAGTATTAAAACCATGAAGATTGGACCAAGAAACAAGTGAAGAAAAGTTGTTCATTAAAACTTGACAGATACCTCAACAGAAACAGTATCTATCGAAACTTAAGAATGAAGCTTGACAGAAGCTCGACAGAAGCTGAATCTGTCAAGATCTACGAAGTCAGAATTTCTAGATCTGATTTTTGGCTTATACTGACATGTATGTATAGGGTTTCTTTTCTCACAACCCTAGACATATATAAGGCTTACTTTAAAGGTTGTTATACATGGAGAACATATGCAGAAAGTGACCTAGTGCCTTATTCTCTCTCCAAGAAGTTACTCCATCTTTTGTGCCTTAGGGTTTTGTAACCAAGTACTTTTTGATCTTCATTATTAATCAAATTAAGAACTTTGTAGCTAATATCTTTAAGTTGTTGGAGTTAGTCACATGCTAGGATTCGTGCAAAAGGGTGGCATTTATATATTGAAGTGTTCAGAGGTATTGAAGCAGTAGAAGGTTTCTACTTTAAGTTCATTTACGGGGATTGTAGAGTCTAGGGACAAAAGTTTTGTTCTAGATCTAAAACTTCTCTTTACTATAGTGAATTGCTTTTCGGGAAGGTTTCCTCCCAGGCTTTTTTTTTTTTTTTTTTACTATGAAACTAATTTATTTCATTAGTTTTCCTTAGTCATCATATTTTGTCTTATTTACTATTTCATTTTGCATGATATTGACATGATATTGATGTTTGTCTGTTTTAACAAGGTTTATTCATAATAAATCTAATTACAACTTGGGTTTAAAACTTGTTAATTCTATAATTTTATCAACTGAGGTCTAAATTTCCCAACAAGTGGTATCAAAGCGGATACGCTCTGATTGGATTAATTTCCTACGTGTGATCCTTGACCCCCGTTGTCATGGATCATAGATAATCTATTTTGATTCCTCCTTTGTTTGATGGTACTAACTATACTTACTGGAAAGTTCATATGAAAGCTTTTTTGTAGGCTTTTGATGAAAAAGTATGGCAAATTGTTGAAGTCGGCTAGGTTAAGCCAAAGGAAGCATCGGTGGATTGGGAAGAAGCAAAGATCAAAGCGGCAAATTTCAACGTTAGGACTTTGAATGCTCTATTTTGTGGGGTGACCAATGAGAAATTCAAGAAAATATCATCCATGAAAGCTGTTAAGGAAGTATGGACCATTCTTGAGACCACCTATGAAAGTACCAAGGAAGTAAAGACTGTGAAACTTCAAAGACTCACTAGTAGTTTTGAAAAAATAAGGATGGAGGATGATGAGACCTTTGATGAGTTCTATTCTAAACTTAAGGATATTGTGAATTCTGCCTTTAACCCTAAAGAATCTATAGCAAAATCCAAAATTGTTAGGAAAATCCTTACGTCCTTACTTGAAAGATTCCATGCTAAGATCACTGTCATTGAAGAAGTGAAGGAAATTGATCAAATTCCTTTGACTGAGCTTGTAAGGAACCTTCAAACCTATGAGTTATGATTAGGTTTAATAGAAAAATGTGGAAACAATAGAAACTTGGCTCTTAAAGGTATAGAGGAAGAGATTGATGACTCTGAAGATGAAGATGAAAGCGAAGATGAAGATGATGATGAGAATGAGGATCTAACCTTCATAGCTAATGAGATTATCAAGCTTCTTCAATATAGGAAAAAGGATAAGGACAAACCTCCTAGGAAATCTAAATCCTCTAGGAAAGGTAAGAGTAAGAAACCTCTTATCCAGTGCCATGAGTGTAAAGGTTTTGGTCATATGAGGGTAGAATGCTCAAACTACCTTATGAAGGAAAAGACCAAAAAGTCAAAAGATAAAGGGTTGATTGCTACCTTGAGTTTTACTGAAAATGACTTTTCTGATGAGTATGTGGTTGAATGTGGTCATTATATGGCTTTTGCTACCATAACTGACAAGGTGATTATGGAGAGTGCTAGTGACAATGAGGATTCTTCTGATGATGAGGTACCCAAGAAGTTGACCATTCAAGAAGCCTATGATAAGGTATGCACTGAATTTATAAAATCTGAAAAGAATTCTTATCTTTGTATAAAAGAGCTTAATGAGATAAAAACTGAAAAAGCTGAACTGTTAGTCAAACTAGATGAGACTACAAGGTTAGTTGAGACTCTTGTTGTAGAGAATACCTCATTAGAAGAGAATGTCAAGAATCTCGAGGTTGAGCTTAGTCAAGCTAGAACTCAAATAGAGAGAATGTCTAGTGCAAAGCTTGATGAGGTATTGAACGCTCAAAAGTCTAGTTCGGATAAGACTGGCTTAGGATAAGTTATTTACTCTGGCCCCTCCTCTTCAACGGCTTCTGAATCAAAGATTGTCTTTGTGCCCTAATCTAAGAAATGTGATAAATGTATGAAATCCATAATTGATTGGTCTATTTCTAAATCTTTTGTTAGACCTCACTCTAAGAAATCTAGTAGTTCTAAAACTGCTCATGTTTGTCACCATTGTGGTGTTTCTGGACACATTCATCCTAATTACTTCGAGTTGTATTCCCAAACGATTACAGGTTCCCTTTCAAGGTTCAACACTTTTGTTTGGAGAGTTATTAAATTTTTGAGTTTTTTAACTCAATTTCAGGAGAATTCTAATTCTTCTATATCTTTTAGCAGACATACTAAGACACGTGCCTTTTCATCTTCACAGCTAAAGACTCGTGCTATGTAGTTGAGAAAGTAGCCTAAGACTTAATTTTCTTTTCTATCTATCCTCTACTTTAATTCTTTCTATCTAAAGTAGGACTTTCTTGCTTAATTTCTTATCTATTTTTGGAATCATGCTTTCATGCATCTGCATGTATCTTCATACTTTCATGTTATTTATCTGTTTTTGTTGGGTTGCTTAGTTTTTATTTTGTTTTGTCTTCAAAATAAACAAATAAGAAAAAAAATTAGAAAAATACAAAAAACAATGTGTTTGTATATGTTGGTACTTGTGTGCCTTGAATGGCCATTGAAACAAAGTTTTCTTAACTTTGTATCTCTTGTAGCTTAGATGAGCATCTCAATGCACAACTAAGTAAATGAGTTTTGTGGCTCGTATTTGTAATAAGTAAGATTAAGATTGTCTCATATATCTCATACTCATATCACTCTTTGTGATAGGAATGACTAGAAAATCATAAGAAATGCATAAATAACCATCTTACCACTAAAGCCCGCTAATCATGTATAACATCTGTGCGCTTCGGCATAGCAAAATTGTGATATTTTGGATTACATAATTTGGTATTTCTTTTCTCTCTTATATGTCCATACATGCTATGCTTAAAAGAAAAATATGCAAAGAAAAATAAAAGTGAAAAGAGTCAAAATGCTTTAAATAGAGTTGCAAGCATGTTTATAGGAGATGTGATAGGCATAGGATGTATCTCGACGTTGATAGTCCCAATTAAACAGTTATGATTGTATATGAGTGTATTTGATTTTCTCATGTCTCAAATCTTCATAATATGAGACACTTATGCACTCTTGCTTTGTTTCACACATAACACGCAAATTCTTTGCTACTCTTGATACATATGCAGGTACAATGTGATTTGGCCATCACAAGGGATACATATGTTAATATATGCTTGCTAAACCATCTTAACTTGTTTTTAAAATATAAAATTAGTTAGACTTGTTTAGTGTGTGTGTGTATGTGTGTTTTGGATCTATATACTTTGCATCTTGTTTGAGATGAGTTTGAGAGCTTAATATGTTGGTTTGCTTGATTTATACATTCATCTCTATGTGTTTTTCCCTCTTGGAAAACCTCTTTTCTTTAAGCTCGACAGCTTTTCAACACATCCTCGACAGATATCCTTTCTATCAAGCCTTCATTTTGTGATCTCGACAAATCCTCGATAACTTCTCGATCCTTTTCTAAGCTCTCTGTCTGCCTAATAGATTCTCAACAAATCCTCAATCCATCGAGATTTCTAGGTTTTCTCTTGATAACAGCTCGACAGCTTCTCGATCTGTCGAGACCCTTTTGCATTCATTTTTTTTTTTCACTTGTTTTGTATCTTTCTTTTATCTTGTCATCCATGGCATCTTATTTCATTACATTCTTGCATTTATATGGATTCTTTGTGCCCTCTTAATCATCTTAGATCATCTTTATGTTTCTTCGGTGAAGCTTTATAGTTTCTTGTACCCTTTGTCAATTATGGCAAAAAGGAGGAGAAAATGTGATTTCTTTTTAAGCTTCTACATGTTAGGGGGATAAATACATGCCTTTGTAAGGGAGAGTTGCATTTCATCTTGTTAGGGGGATTGTTTACCTCCTTGTTGTTTTTGGAGCTTCTTTTAGCTTCATGTACACCGGTCTTGTGACCATTTTTACATACATTATGCTTATCTTTGATATATATATATATATATGATGTATGTTTTCTTCACCTACCTCTATGTGTTGTTTCTTTTCTCTCTTGATACATATGTTTCTTTATGTATGCGATCTTTATTTCTATTTCACACATGATGCATTGATGAGCTTTGTTTAAGTGTTTCAAAATGATAGGTTGTGAAAGTCTATCTTACCATGAACTCTCTTCTTACAAAGTTTTTCAAGAGTTTGTAGTAAGGATAGATTAATTTTGTAATACAACAAGTGGTTATGAGTTTAGTGATTTAAGACTTCTCTCATGATTATTTTTTTTTTGTTGTGGTTTTGTTATGGATTGCCAAAGAGAGAGATTGTTAAGGACATATTTTATGTAATTGGCTTATTCCTTGACAAAATGCACTTTACTTATAATTTGGTAAATCTAGGATAGGTTTAGTACTTTAAGAAATATGTTGATCAAGCCAAGTATTAAAACCATGAAGATTGGACCAAGAAACAAGTGAAAAAAAAAAAACTGTTTATTAAAGCTCAACAAATACCTCGACAGAAACAGTATCTATCGAGACTTAAGAATGAAGCTCGATAGAAGCTGAATCTGTCAAGATCTACGAAATCAGAATTTCCAGATCTGATTTTCGGCTCATGCTGACATATATTTATAGGGTTAGGGTTTCTTTTCTCACAACCCTAGACATATATAAGGCTTATTTTAAAAGCCGTTATGCATGGAGAACATACGCAGAAAGTGACCTAATGTCTTATTCTCTTTACAAGAAGCTACTACATCTTTTGTGCCTTAAAGTTTTGTAACTAAGTACTTCTTGATCTTCATTGTTGATGAAGTGAAGAACTTTACAACCAACAAAATCTTCAAGTTGCTAGAGATAGTTACGTACTGAGATCTGTGAAAAAGGGTGGGGTTCATATATTGAAGAGTTCAGCGATTTTGAAGCAGTAGAAGGTTTCTACTGTAAGTTCATCTATATGGGGATTGAAGAGTCTAAGGACAAAATTTTTGTACTAGATCTGAAATTTCTCTTTACTATAATGGATATTGACATTTGTTTTTTTTAACAAAATTTATTTTTAATAAATCTAATTAACAACTTGGGTTTAAAACTTGTTAATTCTATCAACCGAGGTCTAAATTTCCTAATAGAACTTGTAATCAATTCATGAAAAGCTACTTAGCCTCATAAAGGTTATTAGTTTTAAAATCTAATTGGAATAAGATGGTAAATTGGGTATTAAGAATAGATTTTTGAAAGAGTTTATGATTTTCTATAAATTTCACTAGCTCTTTCCCAGGAAAAAGAATAATTGAAAATCATAAACACCTTAAAATATCTAACAAAAATGTAAATTCGATGATAGCTGACCATAGCAATATATTATTGCACCCTCCATGATTTTATTCCCAAAAAAAAAAAAAAAAAAATCAACGTAATGATATCTGGTAGTCTATCTGTAAAGTTGTGATTTACAACTATGTGTTTTGTTGGTTTTTATTCCGTGCCAAATTTGATTGTAATTACTATCAATTGTTTATACCCTGTATTTGTTGTGGGAATTGATGTAAGGGGTGTGTGATAGAGAGTGTGTGAAGACTCAAGCAATTTGGAAGCTGAAGGAATCTCGCGGGCATGTCGCGACTTAGCTTCCCGCAAAGTGAAGCATATGCCTTGCACATGCTAGAATGCGAAGAGTCAGGACAGGTGGAGACAGCTGTCTCTCGCGAGTATCTTTCGGGTAAGGCCTTCCTGCGAGACACCCGCGAGACATGCTGTTCTGCCAGCCTATACTGACTGACTCACACATTTTGTACCTATCCTATATAAACCCCCATTACCTACAAATGTTGAGGAAGGCTTCAAAGAGAAAACCCTAGCCAAACACATTTGGAATTAGATATTGTCATCCCCACCTTTCTCTATACAATTGCTTGTGGTATCTCCTCAACCCTTCCCTCTCCATTTCCACACCATTGAGAGGTTGATAGCCCAAACACTTACCACACCCTTTGAGAGTGTTGAGTGACGTTTTGGTGCTGCTGGGAAGCATTGGAAGAAGTCTGGAATGGCAGATGCAACATGGAGCTTGTTGCGGGATCCGGAGAACTAAGACAAGACACGGTTCCGAGAAGCCTTGTTGGAGTAGGAGCTTGGAGGGCTTAGGTACATCGGGTAGATTAGGCTTGGAGGGTCTCTTGCTTACTCATGTATCCCAACTGATTGTCTAGTGGATCGATTTCCGCTTGGAGGGCGGTGGAGAGGTTTTTCGCCGAGGGCTTCGGTTTCCTCTTCGAAAACACGTCTTGGTGTTTTCTGTGTTTGCATCTCTCTTCCTTACTCTTTTATATTCCATTATACTGCTGTGTTGTTTAGTTCATGGATTAGAGTAGTTCATTTGTTCATCCGCTCGCTTTTACACTATTCCGCACTTTGTATTAAAGTTATGTAAAATCTATCGAGCCGTAATTTTAATTGGAGGTCTAAACAGCTCTTGTGTTTCAACACGTTTTCAAGCTTTCAATTGGTATCAGAGCAGGTACACTTGCTTGGTTTTAATACCTAAGTGTGATCCTAGACCCCTTGGTGTGTTTTGAAAAGTGTTCTTGATAAAACCACCATGAAGGATTTGAAAAGTGTTTGTGAAAATGACTCAATGAGCATATTTGAAGATTGTTCCAGCAATGCAGTCTTAGAGTTATTCAAATCCAAGAAACATGCTAGAATTTTTTGTCATATGCTGAAATCATTAGTTCATAGGAACCATGATACACACAACAGCCTATGTGAGTCAAAGTCTTTAAACTATGAATATGAGAGAAGAAATAGACAGTTAAGTGATAAACTTTGTCGTTTAAAAGGGAAGCTTCACTCATCCTTGAATGAAATAAAGAAAAATGAGTCTTGTTTTGATGGTCAAGAATGTCTCTCTCATGCATGTCTTTTTGTTCATACCGCATTGAAAGTGTTTAACTCATGTTTGTGGTACCTTGACAGCGGGTGTTCTAGGCATATGACTGGAGAAAAA
>NW_027069537.1:1247468-1369168 GCF_002906115.3 Quercus suber
TTTTTTTTTTTTTTTTTTGTTGATCTTACTTTTCTTGTTCTGTTTTGGGTGTGTTCTAAAAATTCAAAAACCCATAAAAATTGAAAAAAAAAAATCTCAAAAGTTTGATCACTTGTTTTTTGTTTGTCACATGTGAGTTTGGCCTAGTACCTTCGTACTTATGGTATAGTGCATTTATGATTTTGGCTTGTTTTGTATGCACTCTTTTCTATGTGGTAGAAATCTTGAACACTATGTGTGACTGTTGTAAATAGATTTTCAAACTTGTCATGAATGATTGGTCAATAGTCTTGTTGGTCTTGATACTTGCATAGACTTGTGCCTATATCTCTTCCCACTTTTCTTTTATGTTTTTGCAAAATGAGCTCACCAAATGTAAATCTTCAAATGAAAAGAGATATTGAGCTGCAAAAGTCTGTCGCACACACTAGTATTCGATTAGGAAAAATGGAAAGCGACTCTTCTTAATGTGTTTTATATGGTGTTCAAAAAGCTAAAGGCTAATCATCAATGTTGAAATATCATAAATTTCAAGCACCAATCTCAAAATGAGATGTTTTTGTCCAAACAAAATAAATTGGACCAATTGTTATGCTTTATGCAAAAGCCAAATGAAAAGCTTCTAAGTTTTGTATTCATTGTGTGAGAGGTCATATATACTCATTTCTATAATGGAGATAGTCCACTTGATTTCGTATTAGTTATGTATGACTCGATTGAATTGATCATTGCAGCTTCACTTTGGTCTATAGACTATTCCACATTTGATACTCACACACAACACCCAAGACTTTGATTCAATCAATGTCTATCTCATTTGTGTGATTATATATGTTCAAATGTGATGTGTATGCTCAAGAACTTGTTGATCAAACCCAAAAAGATTTTTGAGTGTTTTATTTGTTTTTGGAAGTGATTTTATACTTTCGTGTCTTTTGTTTTTGTTCAAAACGCATTTTTTGTGTTTTTCTTCAAAAAACTGGTTCAGGGGTTGTTTCACGAGAAGCTCGCGACTTAGAGCTTCCCGCGAAAAGGGCTTAAAGGAAATAATTTTTCATCATGTCACACAGAAACTCTCGCAACTGTATCGCGACTATCTCATGACTAACAGCTTCTCGCGAAATGCTATTTGGCCAAAAATTGGATTTTTTCAAAATTCAGACAGAAGGTATCGCGATTGTCTTGTGACTGTTTCGCGACTTACAGCTTCTCATGAAAGCTTTTGTGCTTCAGTGGCCATTTTCGCGGCTATATCGCAACTGTGTTGCCACTCTCTAATCCGCGAAAAATGCGTGTTTTCAATTTTATATTGCTGATGTGATAGTTTTTCAAATCACAACCTCTTCCCTCGCTCAAACTCCTTCGAACCCTTTTCATCCAAAATTACTATTCCATTCAAACCCTTTCAATCCAAGCTTCTTTTCTGCATTTTTGTCTTCAAGGTATGTTTTATAAACTATTCCTTTTAAGTTTTTACTTAAATTTTGTAGAATTTTTGTTAGGGTTTTGTTAATTGGGGATTTTCGAAAATTTAGGTTGGTTTTCTAAATTGGGTGATAATTTGTCATATCTTTTGTTTGGGCTGTGTCCTTTTTGTTTTCTGTGTATCTGTGTTGGCCTCTTGTGGTTGTTTAACGTGTATTTAGGCTAGTTTTTGCCATGATTATGCATTGCTTATACTTAGAATGTTTTTATGCATATGAGGTGTTTGATAAAATGTCCGAGTGACATTTTTGTGCTTAATTAAATTCATGTGAGTTCCAATTTATGAATTTCCATATGTTTAACATTATTTTACTTGGTTTGGTCTTTGTTCAAGTGTTTCCTACACTTTGCTCATGATGCACTCACTAGGCACACACCTAGGCACCCTCTAGGCACACCCCCATGCATCTCATGCTGCACACACATGCATCAGCTTATGGACACACATGCACACACATGCACAGTTACTTACTTTCATGCACTGTGCCTATTTTTTCCTTATTTTATATGTTGTTGCATATTCCTTGAGTTGGTTATGATCTGCTTTAGGATAGCTTTCATGTGCTATGAGATTAACTTGAATCTAATCAAGTTTTTGTTTTTGTGTTCTGTTTTGGTGTTTGTGCACTTGTTCCCTTTCTGCTTTGTGAAATTGTGCAGATGTCTCCTACCAAGCATGCAGCTAAGAAGAAACCAACTTCAAAGCGTGCACGCACTGATTCTGATCATTTCAAGTCCGCGGAAGCAGATATGAAGTACAATGACTGCTATAAGGACAAGACGATCATCATGGAGAGAGTGGTTCAGTTAGAAACTCTTGAGGACACTTTCATCCCTGAAGTGTTCAAAGATAGAACTTGGACCAAGCTACTGAACCCAACTAGGGTTGTTTATTTAGAGATAATCAGGGAGTTCTTCTCAAATGCCACTGTCAACGGAGATTGTATTAAGTGCTGGGTAAGACACAAGGAATTTGTGATTACGAGAGAGATCATCCAAGACTTTTTGGAAATTCGTCCTCCATCTCAGCCAATTACAGTTGCATAAAAGGATAGATTGGGCTCTACTGCTGAGATGATTATAGCTTTTGGTGGTGAACCGAATAAATCATCCATGAACACAATCAAATTCTCTCCGGAAATGAGGACACTAAGTTATGTGATGATTCATAATCTGTATCCGGTCACCAATCTCTCCACACTATCTGCTCCGAGAATAAGATTCCTGTATGATCTCTTTACTCATAAAGAGATAGACATTTGTGGCCATATCATTCATGTCCTGAAGAAGAGCATTACAAAGCAGAATACACGAACTGTGATGCCATTCCCCTCTTTGATCATGGGTTTGATTGCCAAAGCAAAGCTCAAGCTACCCAATGGCCTCACAGTTGTTCAGAGGGACTATCCCATTGGTGGTCATACACTGACTAGGAGCACCACACACATCAAAGGCTCCAAGACTGGTGTGTATACCATCCCACAACCTCGTGTTGAGCAAGATGAGGGTGGAGATACAAAGGAGGAGATTGATAGGTTCACCTTGACTCTAGAGCCATCTGCATAGCCATCATCTTCGGCTCCACCACAAGGCTTGAGCAAACTTGATCTATTACTAGCTAAAATGGATCAAATGTCTATAGTACTGGATTCTCATGTACAGCACACCGCAAACCAGTTTGCATACCTTCAAGGACAGATCATCGCCCTATCTTCACAGATACAAGACTTGTCTATGGAGCAAGGCTCAGATTCAGAGTCAGATCAGTTCTGGCCCTTTGGCCATTCCGGTCAAAAAGGGGGAGAAAATTTTGAGGGGGAGCTGGAGAAGAGCTTGCACAGCGTTAGGGGGAGCATAGCTTAGAAACATAGTAACATTGGTTATTGGTCTTACAGACGGTTTAATTCAGTTTCTTTTAGTTTTTATAACTGTTTTACGGCTTGTGGTTTAAAGCTTTGATACTCTGTTTTTATTTCAGTATAATTTCAGTAGTTCTTTTATGATATTCTCTTTTTGTAAGCTTTTAGGGTTTGTTTAATTGCATATTTGTAGGCTTTTATGGTTTGTGCCATGCATTTGCAGTACCTTGTTTTTGCAACCTTTATGCTTGTGTACTTGATGTTTAATGTCATACATTTTACTTCAATACAACACTCTTGTACCCATGTAGGATTGTTCCTAGATGCAAATACTTCACGTATTTCGCATTGGTTGAGTGTTGAATTTGCAAATGATACTCTTCAAATGAGCTTATCATCTTGCATGTCCGGATGTTCATTCCTTGTGTGAATGAGCATAGTGATCGCTTTTGTATAGTGATTGCTTGTTTGATCTTGCCATGATCTAGTGTTTCTATTTCATTTTTCTTGATCATGCTATTATTGCTCCATATGCTTTTCTAGTTTTTTCTGCATACAATGATGTTATTGTGTTGTTATGTTTTAGGAGATACTTGTTTATATGTTTCAAGAGCTTATCAAAATCTAGAATTAGGTGTGAGTGAGTTTTGCCTTTGTTCCCAAACTCACGTTTAAGTCTAGAGTTTATTTTAGGGTTTTGTCACGGAATAGCCAAAGGGGAAGATTGTAAAGTTGTTATTTACAACTATGTAATTTGTTAGCTTTTATTCTGTGCCAAATTTAATTGTAATCATTTTCAATCGTTTATACCCTGTATCTATTGTGGGATTTGTTGTAAGGGATGTGTGATAGAGAGAGAGTGTGAAGACTTAAGCATTTGCTAGCTTCCCGCGGGTATGTCGCGACCTAGCTTCTCGCGAAATGAATCATGTGCCATGCACATGCTGGAATGCGAAGAGTCAAGCTAGGTGGAGACAGCTGTGTCTCGCGAGTATCTCGCGGGTAAGGCCTTCCCGCGAGACTCCTGCGAGGCAATCTGTTCTGCCAGCTTGTACTGAATGACTCACACTTTCTGTACCTATCCTATATATACCCTTATTACCCACAAATGTTGAGGAATGCCTCAAAGAGAAAACCCTAGCCAAACACATTGGGAATTAAAGATTGTTATCCCCACCTTTCTGTATACACTTGCATGTGGTATTTCCTAAACTCTTCCCTTTCCATTTTCATACCATTGAGAGGCTGATAGCCCAAATGCTTACCACACCCTTTGAGAGTGTTGAGTGATGTTTTGGTGCTGCTGGGAAGCATTGGAAGAAGCCTAGAATGGCAGATGCAACATGGAGCTTGTTGCGGGATCCGGAGAGCTAGACAAGACACGGTTCCGAGAAGCCTTGTTAGAGTAGGAGCTTGGAGGGTTTAGGTGCATCGAGTAGATTAGGCTTGGGGGGTTTCTTGCTAACTCATGTATCCCAACTGATTGTCTAGTGGATCGATTTCCGCTTGGAGGGCGGCGGAGAGGTTTTTCACCGAGTTCTTTGGTTTCCTCTTCGAAAACACGTCTCGGTGTTTTCTGTGTTTGCATCTTTCTTCCCTACTCTTTTATATTCCATTATACTACTGTGTTGCTTAGTTTTTGGATTAGAGTAGCTTATGTGTTTATCTGCTCGCATTTATACTATTCCGCACTTAGTATTAAGTTAGAGTAAAATCTATCGAGTCGTAACTTTAATTGGGGGGTCTAAATTGCTCTTGTGTTTTCAACACATTTCTGAGCTTTTAGTGAAATTTGGTGTAGTCACAGAGATGCTTTCAACAAAACCTAATTCAGATTTGTCAGAAGGAGCCTTTTGAACACTTAGTATTTGATCAAGTTTAGAACTAGCAGATCTAGCATCAGATAAATCATGTTCCAAAGTTTTAACTTTATCAAGCAAGAGCATATTCTCAGATTTCACATGGTTCAAAAGATCATTAGCATCAAACAATTTAGCAAGTAAATTTTTCTTTTCAAGCTTAAAAGATGCAATTTTCTTTAAGCCTAATTCAACATTCATGCCATCATTTGCAGCAACTTTGCATTTATTGTAGGCTTTTTGAAGATCTGCATCATTAGAAAGTTTCCCACCAGAAGGGTTCTTTTCAACAGACACACTTTCATTGACTACATCAGTAGCAGTGAAAGCAATGAAGTTTCCATCCTCGTCACATCCGGACTCATCATCAGAAACTTCATTATCAATAAGGGTTACAGCCATAGCCTTCCCCTTAGACCTCAAGTATGTGGAACATTCAGATTTCATATGACCATACCCTTGACATCCAAAACACTGAGAACCCATAGAATTGTTTGAAGATTAACCAACTTTTTTTCTAGGTTTTTCAAAGTTATTAACCTTAGTGGGATCATTCTTCCTAAAGTTTCTAGGTTTAGCAATGTTTGTACCTCTTGCCTTTCTATTGTTATTCCTAAGAAAGTTTCTAAAGTTCTTGGTAAGGTAAGCAATCTCTGTAGTAGAGAGCTCATTATCAAATCCACCAACATCAACATCATCAACAGACCTAAGAGCCATTGATTTGGATTTGTTAGCTTTGGGTAGGTCTAACTCATAAGACTGAAGAGATCCTACAAGTTCATCAACAGGAATGGAGTCCACATCCTTGCTCTCAGTGATGGCAGTTACTTTGGGTCTAAAGTCCTCAATCAAGGATCTAAGAATCTTCCTAACAATTTTAGGTTGATCATAGATTTCACCCATATTAAAAGCAGAATTAACAATATCATCAAATTTAGCATAGAATTCATCAAAATATTCATCATCAAACATCCTAATGCTTTCAAATCTAGATATTAACTACTGCAACTTATTAATTTTAACTGCCTTAGTGCCTTCATGCACAGTCTGGAGGATTTTCCAAGCAATATGAACAACCTCAACATTAGAGATTCTCTTAAATTCCTCTATGGAAACAACGTTAAAGATGACATTCATAGCTTTGCTATTGAAACTAACTGCTTCTTTTTGAGAAGTTTGCCACTCACTCACAAGAGTAGTGGGCTTCTCCCATCCATATTCAACGGAGTTCCAAACTCTCTCATCAATTGATTTCAGGAATGCTTTCATCCTTACTTTCCAATAAGCATAATTATTCCCATCAAAGTGAGGAGGAATAATCAGAAAGTGTTTGTGTTCCATGACAACAGGAGTCAAGGATCAGCTCAGAGATCAAAAGATCTCAAACAAGAAAGCTACCTCCTCTGATACCACTTGAACGGTTTTTAGACCCCTTAACCCAACCAGATTAACCTAGTTAATTAGCCAAGTAATTAACTTAGTCAAATAATGTCAATCTAGGTTATCACAATCAAACAATCATATCAAAAATATAAAGCAGCGAAAAAGTAAATAACACAATGATATGATGACCAAGGAAACCACACGATCAAAACCTGGGGAGGATTTGGCCTAGCTATCCTCAAGGTAAACTTGAATCTACTATCTTGAAAGAATCGAAATTCATACAATAAGACTTACAAGCCCTCATGCTCGACTTCTTATTGCTACCCACCAGTAGAACTTACTGACACAACCACGTGCAAGCTCCGAATCTACAGACTCCTTCTTTCTTAGATTCGCCACCAGTTACAAGCACTGATCATCAAGGTGTAGATAACATCTCCTCCTTGAAAACCCTAAGCTTTGTGTAAAAGAAAACTTCTCTAGATCTCACAAGAGATTTACACAAAATAGCAATATGAGCAACCTCTAAAATGTGGCTAGGGTTTGCCTTATATACCTAGGGCAAAAACATAAAACCTTAAACGTTTTAGGAGTTAGGGCTGAGTTGGAAATCTGCAGAAAAACACGTTCTACCCGATATTCGATCGATCAATTCTAAGCTTCGATCGATCGAGCTAGGCCGAAAGTCACTAATACTTTCTGCAACCACTTGATTTTAACTTTACATAAACACACAACTTTGAGCAAGTCTAAACAAGACTAAACAACTTGTTTTGATCATGGTTTACCAATAATACAAATTAGAGTTCTAAATACATAAATTCCTAAATCTTTAGAACCTAACACAAAGGCTATTCTTGGCAATGTGCCTTATCAAGTAAGTATGGTCCATATACTATATTTCAAATCATAATTCGTCTCTCTGACATATGAAGTAGAGTACAATTCCAGAGTCCTGTGGAGTATGGACCATCATATACGCACAACCAGAAGAGAGCTTTACGAGCTGTAAAGCTCTTTAAAAAAAAAAAAAAAAAAAAAAAAAGTGTGCATATAAGCCAAGAGCTTTTAATTTTTATATTCTTTTAGAAAAAGCTGAAATTTAGAGGATTCATGCTATTAATCAAGAACTTTATACTTTAAAGTACTATTTATTGTAATTTTCCAAATCACAAAAACTCTACAGCTATACTTCCAACAATAATGTGAAATGGACACTTATTCCATTGAAAAATGCAAAATTTACTAAAAATTGTTTTACACAAAACTTACAACTTGTCATGACAACAAAATGTGATTAGTGCCATATAAACAACATAATAAGCAAATTTCTTAATAATTTTTGGTTTTAAAATTTGACACAACAGTTTATGAAACTTGAGTGGTAAAGTTGATAGTATCTCTAGCGTTACTCCATTCCATGATCCATCTGTCTAAAATGCTTAGCAATTTTATTATTAGCACTTTCAAATGGCAAACCAAAACAAAGATTCTCATCTTGTTTCAGAATTGGTTTGCTAAGCGATTCAATGCAGCTGTCATTGAAAATGAACTCAAGTGGTATGCCATAGAACCTGACCAGGGGCAGGTAAACTACACTATAGCAGACAATATGTTGGAGTTTATTCGTGCTAACCAAATCATTGCTAGAGGCCGCAATATATTCTGGGAGGACCCCAAATACACACCACAATGGGTGCGTGACCTTACAGGACCTGAATTACAATAAGCTATCAATTTGCGTATACAAAGTCTAATGAACAAGTACAAAGAAGAATTCATACCCTGGGATGTTAGCAATGAAATGCTTCACTTTGATTTCTATGAGCAACGACTTGACCCTAATGCCACATTGCATTTCTATGAGATAGCACACATGTCAGATCCATTGGCAACCCTCTTTATGAATGAATTTAATGTGGTTGAGACTTGCAGTGATGTGAATTCCACAATTGACACCTACATTTCAAGGATGAGAGAAGTCGAACGTGGTGGTGTTTCAATGGATTGGATTGGTTTAGAGGGTCATTTTACAATACCAAACCCATCTTTGATGAGAGCTATTCTAGATAAGTTGGCCACATTAGGATTTCCCATATGGCTTCCAGAGCAAGTCTAATTGTTACTCACTTTTTTTAATTTAGTTAGTGGAGAGTTCTAATGTTGTTACTCACTTTGTAAAGATAAAGTTTTCCTTCAAAAGGGGTTGAAGAAATTTCCTTGAATCCATTATGTGTGAGAATTCATAAGATCATCCATGTGTATTAAATTACATGATTCATTAAATCATTTAAATAAATCATTCGACTAACCAAATGGGTTATGTTATTAAAAGTACATATGAATTTTGGTTTGGCCCAAGTAGTAAGCTAGTCGAAATTTCCTGAAGATTTCATCATATCCATCATGCCTTTACATAAAATTATTAGTGCTGGTTTGATTTTAGATCAAAGCACAAATTTTATTGCCCTTGGAATATTGCACTGAATGTGCAAATTAAATTGATTTGAGACTTTTTTGTGTGCAGGCTATTTACTTAGAAGAAGTATTGAGAGAAGGCTTTCACATCCTAATGGGTGTTATCAAATGTGCCTGACTGATAATAATTTCCAAAATCTGGCTGCTGGAGACGTGGTTGACAAGCTACTTAAAGAATGGAAACTGGGAAGGTACAAGGTCAGACAGACGAGCATGGTTCTTATAGCTTTTATGGCTTTTTGAGAGAATATAAAGTGAATGTCATATACAGAAATAGAAGGGTAAATTCAACATTTTTCGCTCTGTGGAGGTGATGAAACTAAACATTATAACATTCAATTGTAGCCCATGAAACTATTTCATAGCTTCATGACTTCTTATAGTTTGTTTTTTACATCTAAATTATTGTAACAAACAAGCAGTAGCTTTCATTCTTTCTATATTCTATTCCATGTCTTGAGCGATATGCAAATATGCTATAAGTTAAATTATAAATATTTATAAAAAGATATTTTACAGTCCATATATAATACAGAGTACTTGCTATATGTAATAATATCTGAAGAATTAGTTTCAATTATATTACATTTTATATTTACTTTCTTGGAGAGAGACTTGGTGAAATGGACATATTTGTGAAAATAAACCTACTAAACTATATGATGTATTAAATGGATCATTTATTGAACTTTCACTTTAATATATTCTAAGGAAAAATTAACAAATGCCCTAAGAGTATTGATTTAGGAAATATTTTTGAAAACTTTGTATGAGAAAAGAAAAAAGCAACTAATTTTTTAACAAGTTTTTTCATTATTTTCCATAAAAGTGGTAATAAAAATTTCTAAAAATAGTCAATTAAAATATTCCCTAAAGACATCCGTTAACGAGACCCTATATCAATAAAGGGTCCAATTAGTTTTTGGGGGAAAATACATAAAATGCTTGAAGTTTATATTCTACTCAAATTAGGTCATGAGTTTTATCAATTAGTCCCAAACATGTGAAATTGTCTAAATTTGAATATTCTATACATCTCCATTATTCATTTTCATTATTTTGGATAGTAATGAAGCAGAGAAAAAGGAAAATCATTGATAAACATTGTATTTTACCAAGAGAACCAAATTCGATTTTCAGAGAACCACTTTCTCTCTCTGAACGAACCTTTCTCTATTAAATGGCTACAAATTGTTTTATGAACAAGCCTTAGGTGGAACATAGAATTTAATCTATGGTTTCTTGCTTTTCTCTACTCCGATTCGTTAGTGTCCAAAGTAATGAAGTTGGATAGAGACTTCACATTGAAACAATTTCAAAAATTTGGGACTTTGATTGAAGAAATAAAAACATGGGACCTAATCTAAAATATGGTATAAAATTTGGCCATTTTAATGTAATTTTCTCTCAATTTTAATTGCACTCTACTTTTATGCCAATTTTCTTGAATTAGATTTCAAATCTACTTTAGTTTTGTGTCAATTGTCCTTACATTTTGAAACTACTTGCAAACCATTTAAAATTAATTTAAATTCTCTAAGAATGTAAAAAATTATCATCAATGCAGATACACAATTTGAAAAACAAAAAAAAAAAAAAAAATTAGCAAACATTGCTTTGGATGCATTGTTATCTTTGTCTCTAAGCTTTAGTTATTTGTCATTTTAGTTCTTAAACTCTTACATTTTATATACTTGCAAGAATCACAATATGTGATGTAATGTCGTTTATTGGACTTAACAACAATTTATAGATTACAATGGAAGGATGGACCAATTTGTTAGGTTCTAAAGGTTTAGGAATTTATGTATTTAGAACTCTAATTTGTAATATTGGCAAACCATGATCAAAAAAATATGTTTAGTCTTGTTTAAGCTTGCTCAAAGTTGATTAATTATTGTAAAGTTGGAATCGAGAGACTGCAGATGCATTGGGGCATTTCGATCTAGCTCGATCGATCGAAGAATAGATTCGATCAATCGAAAATCGATCAGATTGCGTTTTTTGCAGTTTTTCCAACTCAGCCCTAACTCATTAAACGTTTAGGGTTTTATGTTTTTGCCCTAGGTATATAAGGCAAAACCCTAGCCACGTTTTTAGAGTTGCTCCAGTTGTATTGTTGCTCATACATTGCTGTTTTGTGTAAATCTCTTGTGAGATCTAGAGGAGCTTTCTTTTACACAAAGCTTAGGGTTTTCAAGATAAAGATTACTTCAACATCTTGATGATCAACTTGGTTGCTACCATTGAAGTTTAAAGAATATCAAGCGTAGGTGCTTGTAGCTGATTGAAGAATTTAAGAAAGAAGGAGTCTGTGGATTCGGAGCTTGCACAGGGTCATGTCAGTAAGTTCTACTGATAGGTAGCATTAGGAAGTCGAGCGGAGAGTTTGTAAGTCCTTTTGTATGAACTTCAATTCTTTCATAGTGAATTCAGTTTTGCCTTGAGGATCGGTGGGTAAAATCCTCCCCAGGTTTTTTACCAGTTTGGTTTTCCTGGATGATCATATCTTGTGTTATTTATTATTCCGCTGCTATATATTCTTGATATGATTGTTTGATTGTTTTAACCTAGAATTGCTTAATTTAACTAAGTAACAACTTGGCTAATTAACTAGGCTACTCAATCTAGGTGTGTGTTAAGGGGTCTAAAACCATTCAAGTGGTATCAGAGCGAGTTGCTCTTTTGTCTGAGATTTGTTGATCTCTGAGCTGATCATTGACCCCTGTTGTCATGGATTCTTGGAAAATCTTGTTGCTTATCTATCAACTTGTCTACTTGCTATCTTTGCCTTTTGTTGTTTTTGTTAAATCTTTCCTTAAGTATCTTGGCATAATCACATGTGATAAGAATTATGTATGTTATACTGCTTTAACCGCCTTAAAGGAACATGATTCTTGTCTTTGGTATTTGGATAGTGGTTGTTCCAGGCACATGATAGGAAATAAAGGTTTATTCAAAACACTCTTTGGAGGAAAGATTGGGATAGTCACTTTTGGAGATGGAAGTAAATCTGTGATCAAAGGCATTGGTACTGTGGACATTCCAGGATTGCCAGTGTTTGAAGATGTTTGGTATGTTGATGGATTGAAGGCCAATTTACTCTGCATAAGTCAAACTTGCGACAATGGGTTAAATATTCTTTTTACCAAGTATGAATGTGAGATACTTGATGAAGGAGGTAACTGTATGTGTGTTGGTGTAAGGACAGCTGACAACTGTTATGGCATAACACCCAGTGTAAACAACAAGTGCTTTAGTGCAAAGATTGATCAAGTTGATTTGGGCATCAACGGTTGGGGCATGCCAGTCATAAGCAGTTAGAGAAGATTTCCAAGTGTGAGGCAGTTATCAGTTTACCCAAATTTGAAAAGATAGATAAGTGCATTTGTGGACCATGTCAGATAGGTAAACAAGTAAAATCCAAGCATCCGTCTGTGACTAGTGTTTAAACTTCAAGACCTTTAGAGTTATTACACATTGATCTCATGGGTCCTGCCAGAGTTCAAAGTTTGGGTGGAAAGAAGTATATTTTAGTTGTTGTGGATGACTTTACTAGATATACTTGGGTTGTGCTTTTGAAAGATAAATCTGAGGCTCCTGAGAAGATGATACATCTATGCAAGAAATTGCAGGTTAAGAAAGATACTGTGATAGCCAGAATCAGAAGTGATCATGGAAGAGAATTTAAGAATACCAAGCTGGCTACTTTCTGCAATGATCAAGGCACTCACAAAGAGTTCTCATCACCCAAGACACCTCAACAGAATGGGATTGTGGAAAGGAAAAACAGGGTTGTTCAGGAGATGGCACGAGTCATGCTACACAACAAAAATTTACCAAAGTCCTTTTAGGGAGAAGCAGTCAACACTGCTTGTCATACACTCAACCGGGTGTATTTTAGACCTAACTCCAAGAAAACTCCTTATGAACTCTGGAGAGGAAAAAAACCTGTTGTCAAATATTTCAGGATATTTGACAGTGACTGTTACATTCTACGTGATAGAGAAAACCTAGAAAAGTTTGATGCAAAAAGTGACAAATGATACTTTCTAGGATACTCTTCCACCAGTAGAGCTTATAGAGTCTACAATCTGAGAACTAAAATAGTCATGGAATCTTCAAATGTTGTGATAAATGATGAAGTATGTCCAGAAGCATCTTCAGAAAGTACTGTTCCTGCTCAAGATAAGTCTTTAGAAGTTAATGATTCTCTTCCTACTGAGTATGTTGGGAAACATAGTGAGAAAGAGCTATTGGTGTTGAATGATACAGTCTCAGTACCATTAAGTTCAGAACCATCCACTCCGGTTCATGACACTCGACAGTACAAAGTGAGCTCAGTCCTCCATCTGAACAGAAAGGTACCACAACATCTCTGGTTAAACTTCCATCCTCTAGAGTGAGATTGAATCATCCTTCCACAAATATATTGGGTAGTCTGAATGATAACATGAGATTGAGATCAAAAGCCTTGAATGTGATCACTCACTCATGTTATCTGTCCCAATTTGAACCGAAAAAGGTAGATGAAGCACTTCAAGATACTGATTGGTTAAATTTCATGCATGAAGAATTTTATCAATTTGTTCGGAATGATGTGTGGGAATTAGTTCCTAGGCCAGAAAGTGTAAATGTGATTGGAACTAAATGAATCTTTAAGAACAAGTCAGATGAACATGGCACTGTGATCAGAAACAAATCAAGACTTGTTGCATAAGGGTACACACAAGTGGAAGGAATTGACTTTGATGAGACCTTTGCACCAGTTGCAAGGTTGGAATCCATTCGGATATTGTTGGCCATTGCAAGTCATCTAAACTTCAAGTTGTATCAAATGGATGTCAAAAGTGCTTTCTTAAATGGAATGTTACAAGAAGAGGTGTATGTTGAGCAACCTAAGGGATTTGTGGATCCTCACAGACCGGATGATATCTACAAGTTAAAGAGAGTTCTCTATGGTTTGAAGCAAGCTCCTAGGGTTTGGTATGATAGATTGACTGCATATCTCACTGAGCATGGATTCAAAAGGGGATCTGCAGATACAACTCTCTTCATAAGAAATGATAAGACTGGTTTTGTTGTAGCTCAAATTTATGTTGATGACATTGTTTTTGGTGCTACTAATGATTCTCTTGCTCATTCTTTTGCAGATGAAATGAAGGCAATGTTTGAAATGAGCATGGTTGGTGAACTGACTTATTTTTTGGGATTGTAGGTTAAGCAAACAGAGTCAGGAATCTACATCAATCAAGCTAAATATGCAAGAAATTTAGTCAAGAGATTTGGACTAGACAGGGCTGCTCATGCTAGAACACCAATGGCTACCAATGTGAAATTAACAATTGATCCATCAGGTGAGTCTGTTGATGTTACTTTGTATAGAAGCATGATTGGTTGTCTCTTATATTTAACTGCTAGTCGTCCTGATATCTCTTTTAGTGTTGGTGTTTGCTCTAGATTTCAGTCTAATCCTAAGGTTTCTCATTTAAATGTTGTTAAGAGAATTATCAAATATATGAGTGGAACTTGTGATTATGGATTTTTTTATAGCAAAGAGTCAAATTTGTCTCTTGCTGGTTTTTCTGATTCTAATTGGACTGGGAATGCTGATGATAGAAAAAGCACCACTGGGGGGTGTTTCTATGTTGGAGCCAATCTTGTGGCTTGGATGAGTAAGAAAAAACATTTTGTTTCTTTATCTACTACTGAGGCAGAATATATTGCTGCTGGGAGTTGTTGTTCTCAGCTTCTTTGGATGAAAAAACTTTTGAGTGATTATGGGATTCCTCAAGACACCATGGTGGTCTATTGTGATAATTCTAGTGCCATAGACATATCTAAGAATCCTGTTCAGCATTCTAAGACCAAACACATTGAACTTAGATATCACTTCATTAGGGATTTGGTTGAAAAGAAAATTGTTATTCTTGAGTATATCCCNCCTTTTCTTTTTGGGATTTTTGATGATTCAAGCCTTTTTATGTGTAATTGATCAGTGGGTTTTTGTGGGGACATGTTATAAACATGATCTTGGTAGTTTAATTTGATCAATTTTGGGTTTTGTGAGAAATTGAAAATTCTAGGGCTTGTAATTGATCCGAATTGGGGATTTTTATTCAATTGGGTTTAATTGATGAAATTGGCTTGTTATTTTGATAAAATTTGTTATTCTAATCTGTTTTCAACAATGTGTGATGATCAATTCATCAATTTGTTTCAAAATTTTCAAGTGGTTTTTCAAATTTTTTTAGGATTTTTGTTAGAAACTCTATATTCGAGCCAATTTTATGAAATTGAACCTAATTAGAACTGTGTTTACTGCATTAGTTCATGCATCACAACATTTTTATTGTTCATGCATCATATAGATTTTTTTTTTATATTTTTTATTGTGCTAACTTGCAGTCTGCTCTTGGTTTTGTTTTATATTTGTTTTTTTGGTTTTCTCTTTATGTCTTTGTCCTTTCCTTAGCATCATGCCTAGGAAGACTAGAGCCCGTAGGACTATTCCCTCCTCTTCTCCACCCCCTCCTTCTTTTGACCGTGAGAAGTTTCCGAGTGAGAAAAACCAAAAGATTTTTGAGAAGCTAAATCTTAGGAGAAAGATTTGGGCTGAGCGTTCTGTTCTCTTAGATGAACTTGATCCTGCCATTAGGGCAAACTTTAAGCATCGGGGCAGGTTACCCTTGGTGGATGTTTCTGATCCTCCTCCACCTTCTGCCTTGATTAGAGAGTTCTTTTCGAACATCTCTATCCGCATCTATGATTCCAACACTTTAGTAAAGAGTTGGATACGAGGCGTAGAGTACACCATTACTCCTCAGGTAGTGGCTGATGCTCTAGGGGTACCTTTGGTCCAGAATCCTATCTATCCTTATGATGAGTCTCCTGAGTTGAGTGATGTCTTGTCTTACATCACTAGGACTTCATTCTAGTGGGGTTCTGATCCTAGGATCACCTATGCTGAGCTTTCCAGGTTGCACTATCTATTCTTTAGGATAGCTTGTCATTCTATCTGGCCCATATCTCATGTTCACACCATTTCTCTCGAGATGTGTGTATTTTTGTACTTTCTGATTACTGATGCTCCTATCAGTTTTCCTCATCTCTTTCTTCGTTCTTTGAACGATGTTTATAAGAGTTCATCTACTACTCATGCTCTTGTACATCCTATTTTTATTCATAGGATTTTGCTTTATCTTGATCTTAGTGGCTTCCCTTCCTCTGAGCCCGTTCATGTGATTGCTCCCATTGGTGCGTCTTTTCTTAGACAGAGGGCCACTCATCTTTGAGCTGGTTCTAAACACCCTAGGTCTGAGCCTTCTGGTAGCATACCTCCTCCTTCTTCTTCTACAGATCCTACTGGTGAGGATGTTCTTGATCCTATTAGTGATGTTACTACTGCTGATGTTCCTCCACCTCCTTCGGGGGACTTTGATGTTCGTCGTACCTTGGAGACTGTCATGACCGTTCAGGCGGCTCATGGGCAGATTTTGGTGGACTTGCTCGATGAGATTCGTGCTCTGTGAGCCGACCTTGTGCATCTTGATTCACCGTCACCACCTCCTTTTGATGCTGACTTGTGATTGCCCTTTGGCATTCCGTCACGAAAAAGGGGAGTGGAGTTTTTGACTTGTAGAGGAGTTTTTGTAGTTAGCGGGAGACTTTTTGTTTTTGAGGAGCTTGTGGATTTTTTAGATTGTATCTAGGTGCTTCACTTTGTATATCATTTTTGGGGATATTCATGTTAGGGGGAGTAACTTTGATTGATATACATGTTATATTCATTGATTCTTGGTGCTTTGTGATTCACTACTTATTGATTTATATTTTTGAGTTGTTCATTCATATATGTCTTTATTTTGTGTTGTGTGAATCTTACAAGAATGTTATACCTGTTGTTTTACTCTTTTCTGTCACACATGCGTTTGTGCATTTGTTGAGTATTTCAGGAATATACAGGTTGATTCAACTAAGCTGCTGTCTACACTTGCAACCGATGGATAGTAATTAAGGTTGAATTGAGTTTATAAGCATTATTTTTGTAAAGGGCTTTTTACTTGTAAACTTTGAGCTTTTAATTTGAGTTTTGTCACGGATTGCCAAAGGGGGAGTTTGTTAGGTTCTAAAGATTTAGAAATTTATGTATTTAGAACTCTAATTTGTAATACTGGCAAACCATGTTCAAAACAATATGTTTAGTCTTGTTTAAGCTTGCTCAAAGTTGATTAATTATTGTAAAGTTGGAATCGAGAGACTATAGATGCATTGGGGCATTTCGGTCTTGCTTGATCGATCAAAGAATAGATTCGATCAATTGAAAATCGATCAAATTGCGTTTTCTGCAGTTTTTCCAACTCAGCCCTAACTCATTAAACGTTTAGGGTTTTATGTTTTTGCCCTAGGTATATAAGGAAAACCCTAGCCACGTTTTTAGAGTTGCTCCAGTTGTATTATTCCTCATACATTACTGTTTTATGTAAATCTCTTGTGAGATCTAGAGGAGCTTTCCTTTACACAAAGCTTAGGGTTTTCAAGATAAAGATTACTTCAACATCTTGATGATCAACTTGGTTGCTACCATTGAAACTTAAAGAATATCAAGCGTGGGTGCTTGTAGCTGATTGAAGAATTCAAGAAAAAAGGAGTCCATGGATTCGAAGCTTGCACGGGGTCGTGTCAGTAAGTTCTACTGGTAGGTAGCATTAGGAATTCAAGCGGGGAGCTTGTAAGTCCTTTTGTATGAATTTCAATTCTTTCATAGTGAATTCAGTTTTGCCTTGAGGATCAGTGGGTAAAATCCTCCCCAGGTTTTTTACCGATTTGGTTTTCCTAGGTGATCATATCTTGTGTTATTTATTATTCCGCTGCTATATATTCTTGATATGATTGTTTGATTATTTTAACCTAGAATTGCTTAATTTGACTAAGTAACAACTTGGCTAATTAACTAGGCTACTCAATCTGGTTGTGTGTTAAGGGATCTAAAACCGTTCACAATTGATAGGAATGTAGAAGTTTAAGGATTAAAATGATGAAAAAAAGAAACTTTGGATGAAAATAACAACTCATCCAAACATAAAATGGGTGCAAATTGGTAGATTTTTTCAAATTGTTTTGAATCCAATTTTCAAATATATATTTATATGTACTAATAAAAAAATTTAAATTTTATAAGGGGTCTTGGACTCCTTTGGTCTAAGAAATTGTCTAAGGATGGCACCGTCCTTGTGTGTATGTTATATCTATTGCCTTCAAGCCTACCTTGATTAAAGCTAATTCTAAACCCAGTGTCTTGACTTAACCTTTTAAACTCCAAAACTCAAAGGAATGATGGAAGGGAATAAAAAAGAAATTAAAAAAAAAAAAAAAAAAAGAGGGAAAACGAATAAAAATAATAATAATTAGATGGTATACCAATGTAAGATTCAAGTAATATACCACCCTACGGGCCAGCTTTGCGGTGGGAGATAAAGTTAAGCTTCTTCGATTATTTTATATAGGCATTGATCATGGACTGTGTGTATGAAGTGTAAAATATTTAAGCTTCTTACAATTTTATATATTATACCCTCTTATTCTCAAATTAACTGAAATGTTTAAATCAATAAAATTATTTAAAAAATTGAAAAAAAATATTAATATTCTTAAAATGTCATTTTCTTTATATATTATTCCTTCATTGTATGTTATGCGTGATGGGTAGAGATAGCAATTTTCCCTACCCCGCTTAACCCGCCCCCTCCTTGCTTCGTCCCACGTGAGTTTTTCCCACTCTGCAAAGATGATGGGGCAGGGATGGGGCAAGATTTTAACCCCGCACCACCGGGGGGGGGAGGGGGGACGGAGATGGGCTTAGACTTTTTAGACTCACCCCACCCCATCCCATCCCGCGTTGTTAAGGGTTATAATTGTAAATTTTTCATACCTTAAAACCCTTCAATTTAAACAAATATATCAATATTAACTTATTTTATTCTACCCAATGTGGTTCTCTGCTTTTATTTTGTTATGTGTTATATTATGAGATTCTTTTAGTTTGTGTGATTATCTTGTTAAACGCTTGGATATATTATTCAATTTTTTTTTCTAAATTGATTTGATTTGATGGGATAAATTTAGTTGTAATTTCAAGTATATTTTTTGAATGTTCAAATAGTGTGTAAAACACTATGAACGTTTAGACCTCCAATTTATAAATTACCAATTCAAGCTTAATGTCAAACAATGTATATGCGGAAAATGAACATAAGCTAAAAACAGAATTGATAAACAATCTAAACCAATTAAAATCACATCCACAGCAGAAATTAAATGGTAAATATTAAGAAAAGAGAGATGCAAATTCAAGGACAACACAATGATGTGTTATCGAAGAGGAAACCGAACCCTTCGGCGTAAAACCTCTCCGCCATCTTCCACGCGGTCAATAATCCATTAAAAAATGAAGTTGGGATACATAAATAGCAGAAGACCCTTCAAGCCTAATCTACCCAGTGTACCTAAGCCCTCCAAGTTTCTTGCTCCAACGAGGTTACGCCAAACATTTGTCTTCTTTAGCTTACCGGATTCCGCTATAGCCCATAGCATCAACCAATAACCATTGGTCCCTTCCTAACTGCTTCCCAAAGCACCAAATGACCTTCTTACAGATATGGGTATAGTGAGAAAAGGATTTGGGTGTGAACCAGTCAAAGTTGTAACAATGGAGAGGAGGAGAGTAGAGGAATTTGAAAAGTCTCTATGTGAAGATTTTGGATGAATCAATCTTGTTTTTGTCTAGGTTTCTTTCTCAAAATTATCTCTAGAAACTCTCTACATTTTGTGGGTATAAGGGGTATTTATACTGGGGTGAGAATGGAATGCGAAGAGTCAGGTTTTTCAAAATAAGGCTGGTTGGCGGCTTGGCCTCGCGACTTGACTAAGTCGCGAGTTTAAGTTGTGAGCTAACAGCCTGGCTAGTCTGGACTTTTTGTCTTGTAGTGCTCTAGTTGGTGTGACTGTTCATCTTCCTACACACTTCACTTGTGTGCTATAGTTGGCAGCTTACTAGTCGCAAGTCACTCGCGAGTCCCAATCGTGAGTCTCTGCATCCTTGCACAATTTTGAGCATTTCTTCACACTCTCTCACTCATTACTCTTACATGAATCTCACCTAAATGCAGGGTTACTAATTGCTAAAATTCAAGCAAATTTGATACGGAATAAAGCCAACACAATGGTTGATTAAATTTAACCTTACATTTTTATTAATGAAATAGGTTTCATTAAAAAAAAAAATTTTGTACTAGTTGTAGGGAAAATTAATAAAAAGTAGAGTTTTACGTGGTGGGATGGGGCTTTGCGGGGCCCTAAGGGGCGGGGATGGGGCTAGAAAGTTCTTCCCATCATGCGGGGCGGGGCAGGGATGGGGTAAGACAAAACCATGTGAGGGGAAAACGAAGACTCCATCCTTTGGCCCCACCTTGCCTCATTGTCATCCTTAGTGAGGGGAGCCACTATACTATGCGTTGATACATGAAAACGTTGGGTAATGTGTGATATCACTGTAAAAAATTTCAGATGGAATTGCAGGCACGTGGAACCTCTAGTTGTGCTCATTTTTACACCGTTCAGTGGATTAGAGGTTTAGGGCTTGTTTGATAATAGCTTTTAAGTATTGTTATTCAAAATAATGTGAAAACTGTAGTTTAAAAGTGTTGTAAAAATACGTGTTTAAAGTACTTATAATGCAAAAAATAAGTTTGATACCATGTTTCAAATAACATATTTTAAAATGCGAAAAAAATATAATTATGTGTTTAATATGTGTATGTATTTTTTTTTTGAAAAAAAGTGGTAACTTTCTAAGAAGTACAATTATTTTATTAATATTTATTAGAGGAGCACACATGAGAGAGAAGGTAGGAAAAGAGAGAGAAGAAAAAAGAAAAAAGAAAAAGATGAGGTGTGCATGTTAGACAGAGAGAGAGTTGTAGTAATGTTAAGTCATATTAAGTGGGTCCCACACTTTTCTAAATATTTACAAAAGCGCCATTGAGTAATGTTATTTGAAAATTGAAAACTGGTTGGAAGAGTTTTCCAAATTCAATGTTTAAACACCCTAAAATGAGAAATGTATATCAAAGTCTCAAACACTCCTAAATGAAATTCCTTACCAAACGTTTTTTTTTTTGGCCTATAGTTTAAACATTGAAAATTGTTATTCCAAAAAAAAAAAAAACATATTTGGTAGATATTTTTTTTTAGAGTTTGAGTTATGTTATTCAAAATATGGTGTTTAAACATTGATTTTAGAAAGCTCCTCGTACTTGTTTTATTTTACAAGTAACATTGTTCAATGACAATTTTGTAAATATTTAGAAAGCTTTTCTTCTTCTTCTTCTTCCTTTTTTTTTTTTTTTTTTTCTCCCTTATTTCTTCACTTTTAGATTTCTTCATCTCTCTTCACCTCCATTACTTTTCATCTCATCTTTCTCTCACAAAAATCTAGACATCAAACCCAGATTTCTTTATCAAATAAAATCCAACATCACTAATTAGAAAAACACAAACCCAGATTTATTCATCTCTCTCTTCCTAGGTTTTTTTTTTTTTTTTTTTTTTGGCAAATGATTCGTTATTTTTTAGAAGTGTAATGAGAGTGGGTTCCTTTTTTATTTTTTTTGGGGGGGGGGGGTGTGGGGGTTTGGATGGCAGCTTCAATAGCAATTTTTCTGGGTTTGGGTTTGCACACAACAGCCAAAGGACCTTTTTTTTTTTTTTTTTTTTTTTGGGGTTTGGCAGTTTTTTTTTTCTTAGTTTTTTCTTTTGCTTCTTTCTTTTCTGGAAGATTGGCTTGCTTCTTTCTTGCGTTGATTTGTGGATGATTGGTTTGGGTATTTGCAATCCTGAAGGAGAGGTTTTGTAACGGGAAAATGAGGGAGTTTCTCTCTCTCCTGAAATAAAATAAAATAACTTTTACTGAGTATGTCAACTTTTTAAAGAAAACGCACATCTATACCAAATACACAATTATGTTTTTTTACATTTTAAATGTTATTTGAAACATGATACCAACATATATATATATATATATATATATATATTTGCATTATAAATACTTTAAACATGTGTTTTTACAACACTTTTTAAACCACAATTTTCACATCATTTTGAACAACAATGCTTGAAATCTGCTACCAAACAGGCTGCTTTCCAAATGAATTTTTTTGGTTGCCAAGGTGTTTGGTGGCTCATCTTAGTGATGGGTACATAGCCAAGCTTGGGCATTGGATGGCCGATTTGGGTGTTGGGCAGCCGAGATTGATCAAGGATGATTGATCTTGGCCATTGAATTCGTGTCTGTCTAACTTAAAAGTTACTTTTTTATTTTAGGAAACTTAAAAGTTACTCTTGATTCTTCGAAGAAGTCAAAAGTTATATACCGAGTTTAATTCTTAATTTTTCACCTATGCTACCCTTTAAAGAAAGATAAAAATCATAAAATCAATGCGGCAACTTGTCTAAAATGAACAAAGTATGACTATAAATATGATAGGGTAACAAGTACAACCAACAATAAAAAATGAATAAAGCTATATAGAGACAAATTATTTTACAAATTTTTTTACAAACTACTGATGTGATGAGTGATTATTAATAAATAAAAAAATGATATTAATGGTAGGTCTAGATAAGAACCAATAAGAGGTTTGCTACATCAATATTTTGTAAAACTTTTATAAAATAGTTTGTGCTTGTGGCATTACGCATAAAAAAATTGACATGTGTTCATACCATAATCATTCAAGTTTCATAAGTCATGTACCATGCATGAGTATATATATCACATCAAATAACTCTAAAATCAATTTCATTAATTACACAAATTAAAATAAACACCTTACATTATTCTGCACTCACTCAACATATAACACTCTTACTTAAGTTCAATAAAAACAAGTTTAACTTGTAACCAAAAAAAAAAAAGCAATGTTGGTGGATAAGCAGCAAAGTGTGCTTTAAACTACAAAGAATTGGTGTTGTCATCCTGTAGAATTAGTAGCACCATTGGAGGTTGAAAGCGAAGCAACAGCTTCATTCATTGTTGGAGTACGATATAATGACCGAGGGGTATCTAATTGAAGAAGAGGCAATGGAGCTTCAAAATTGAGCACTTGAATTGCCTCCCTTATTGAAGGCCTACGATCATATTCAAAGTGAGCACACCAAAGCCCTACATTCAACAAACACTTCATTTGTTGCTCGTCAAAATTTCCACCCAACCTTTGGTCAGCCGCATTAAGTACTTCTCCTCTTCCATGGAGCTCCCGAACCCACTCCAACATGACTACTTGATCTTCTGGGGCCTCGTGGATAACTGGTTTTCTTCCACAGGCCAACTCCAATGCAACAATTCCAAAACTATAGATATCTGATTCTTTACTTGCCTTTCGGGTTATGACACATCTTGGGTCTATATAGCCCTGGGTACCTGCCAAATTAGTAGTTAGTGATCCCCTAGCATGGTCCACAATCCTAGCTAATCCAAAATCCCCAAGTCTGGCATTGAAATTTGAATCAAGCATAATATTACTTGATTTTATGTCCCTATGCAACACGCAACTTTCCCATTCTTCATGCAAGTAAAGCAAGGCTGTGGCCAAGTCTTGTACAATTTTGTACCTCGCTTCCCATACCAATAAGGTTTCTTCTCTAAAAAGATGTGAATCCAAACTTCCATTGGGCATGAAATCATAAACGAGTAATAGTTGTCCTTTACTTTTTTCATGACACCATCCAATGAGTTGCACCAAATTCTTGTGTCTCAATTGACCGATAATTTTTACCTCAGATACATACTCCCCTATGCCTTGTTTAGAACCTTCTAATACCCTTTTGATAGCAACAATAGAGTCTAAGGCCCTTAAAAATCCCTTATAAACCCCACCAAATCCTCCTTGGCCAAGCTTTTCTTTGTCGTTGAAATTGTTTGTTGCACGAGCCAATTCATCGTACGAAAACCTCCTAGGTCCAACTTCCCTTTTAAATTCTTCATCAAGGGCATGATCATCTTCATTACCCCTCCATTTTCTCTTCCACAAGGCAAATAGAACTGTGGCCAACCCACCAACCAAAATCAATACACCGACAATGACTAGCACGGGCAATTTCCATGTTCTGATGAGCGTAGAGCTTCGGAGGACTGGATTGGGGTCATTTGGGTCGGTATTGCTATTGTCAATTTCCAAACTTGAACTAAAATTCCAAGAATGAATGGTATGATGTACAGCATAATTAGAGCCTCTTCCGGCTGAGAATCCAAAAGTAACCCATTCAGGCAGGTAGATTCTCAAATCAACAGTATAAGAAAGTGACTGATTTACAACAACATTGTTTTTAAAACCAGTGAAGACAACACTCAAATTATATGAGCTAGAATTGTAACTAATCCAAGCTTCATTTATTTTCCCTTCCATAATAGTAATATTACTCAACCATGACGCAGTAGCAAAAGATTTCATAGAGTTAATATCAATACCTACGTGTTCCCCCGGCGGATCCCATTCATTGTGCCAAATATCGAACTCCACTGCAACAAAATGATTACTCGAGTTTGGGTCACAGAGACCCAGATAGGCACCTTTGGTAGCTGTAGATGTTTTGGAACCGTTAGGTGCGAGGAAGAAGGCAATCCCGTCTGCATAGGAAGGTTGATTCTGCGAATCAATGACAAAGGAAAAATGCGTAGCGAAATCTGTGAGGTTTTTAGAGTTCTTGTCCCACAGGTGCATGGGTCTGAAATACGTGGCTCGACCCACCCTCCATGTCTCGTTGCCCGTGAGTTCAATGACTTGGTGTTCATCAGCGTAAGCGTTCTGTTCATATGATATGTTAGGGTCTAAAAAACTAAAACTAGGAAAGTTGAAGGACAAAGCACTTGCAAATGTAAATGGTGTTAGTACAGAGAAGAAATTGGTGATCATAAATAGAGAAAGGAGGATGGAAAGCTGTCGAAATTGGAAATGTTTGATCGTGAGGTTGTAAACAGCCATGATTGAAACTGTTAATGGAACTTTGAGGTGTGGTTGGGATAGATATTGCAGTTGTACTGTTATTCAAAGTAACTTGCGTATGTATAGAGTCTTCTAAGAACAAAGTCAGTCAACGTTCCCTGTAAAAAAATGTCATTCAACGTTTCCAGGAAAAAGACAAGAAACTCCCTTGCAGGAACATGTTGCTTTTATTATTTTTTTGATAAAGAAAAGAAGGGCTTAGATGAGTGGCGAAAGCCGGGTACACCATGTAACTTCTCGATGAGTGGAGGCTTCACCATACAAAGTCAGGACAAGCCGTAAGTGTAAGAGAAGGTACATGTTACTTTATTATTACAAAACTAGTGCTTGTTACTTAAAAAAGAAGAAGAAGTGCTTGACAGCTTGTTGCCACGTTAAAAAATGCAGTTAAATTAGCAGTTGGAATCATTCCGTTAAACTATAATTGAAGAAAAAAAAGAGGAGGAAAATATGGAGAAATTTGACATGCATCCGAGGCATGTATATATTATTAAATTCTGTGTTTATACTGCTTTGTATTAAATATATTAATTTTATTCTTTTTAAAAAAATATTATTTTATTCACATGTTCATACTGTTTTGTATTAAATATATTATTTTTATTTTTCCTTAAAAAATATTATTTTATTCAAGTGTTCACACTGTTTTGTAGTAGATATATTATTTTATTGCGTTGTTTATATTATTTTATTGTGTTGAAAGTTAAAATAAAACAACTGATATTGGGTGTTTTGTAAAGTGAGAAGATAAAATAGACAAAGTAGCTTGTTGTAGAGCCTTATTGCTAAATTTGTTGCTCAACTAATGTGGATGCTTTGAGTGCTTGTAATAGCTTCTCAAGAAGTACAAGTACAAATATTTTGTTCAATTTTTTGTGTTTCACTTTATATTCTATCAATCACAACTTGTTACATATTCATTTGACATTCCTTATAAAATAATCAAACTTTAAATTGGTAAAAAATAAACACATGACATACCGTGACTTTTGTAAAAAATAATCTATATGTATGTGTGTAAAGTTCACTCTTAGATATTTGAACCCGACTCTTACCCTACACTCCATAAAATACTTATATTTGTGGAGTAGCTATCACATCAAAGGTGTACGGTGGTTATGACATGCCATTATCAATAGAGCACAGAGTACAACACAAAAAAGAACTTAATATTTGTTTTAAGAAAAATATTGTACATCATTGCGTTAATAAATGCCAAAAATAATTAAATAGGACGAAAATGCATAGCACTAGCCATTTTATAAAAAACAAGTTGATGACCCGGCTGAAGACATGAAATAATTTTATTTCATTCTAAAATAATGTTAAGGATACAAAATTTTTAACATTGACAAGTTTTGATTAGAACATTGCTTTCATAAGAGCATTCACATCAAAGATGTTACTGCTAAAATGCTATTTTAGAACTCAAAATAATAAAATAGCTATATCAAAAGTGTTATATTTTAAAAAATATAACTCTTGGCTACAGAAAATTGCTAGCTAAAACTTAAATTAAAAAAAAAAAAAAAAAAAGAATTCTGGCATGGTATGTCGGCCAAAATGGCCAAATACCACAATTTTTTGAAATTTTTAGCAAAAAATCACTGTTTCGGAAATAAATGGCAATCTACCACTCTTTCTAGTACTCGAGTTTGGTGAACTCGAGTACCCTATTTTATAGTTCCACCGTGGCTGCTGAGTTGGAAATTGGCTATTAAAAAAAATAAAGTGGTACTCGAGCTTGGTAAACTCGAGTACCATGCAACACAATACTCGAGTATATCAAGCTCAAGTACCTCTTATAAAAAAAATAAAGAAAATATTTTTTCTACAGTACTCGAGTTTACCAAAATCGAGTACTATGTAATTTTTTTTTTTTTTTTTGCTTGAGGATAATTGACAAATAAACATAAAGATAAAAATAAGTAGCTTTTACATGTTTTTATATATTTAAATAGAAGCATTGTAAGATATAGAGATTTTAATTTCGAAATATGAATTTAATTTCTACATTGATTAAAATTGTTCATTGTTTTCTCATAAAAATTGTTCACTATTTTCTATATAAACTATTTCTACGATTTTACATAAAATTATTTTCTGTTCAGCATTATTTAAAAAATTGTTCACTCTCTTTTCTGCGTAAATTATTTTCTGTTCACTATTTAAAAAAATTGTTCACTGTTTTCTCGTAAAATACCTAGTGAAATCGTGTTTTCTAAATTTAAACGTCAAATCTGAATGCTTTTTCATGTTTAAATTTCACAATAATTGAAAATCCAAATCTGTATGTTTTTTCATGTTCGAATTTCACAATAATCGAATCTGTTTTTCTGCATTGATAAAATCTATTTTGATACACACTTTGTCAAAATTATCCAACAATGATAGATTGTGATTGGTTGTTTATCACTTTCTAATAAGCTCACTATTTTTTCTACTTCACCTACAGTCTACCATGTAGAACTATAGAACAAGTGCGACAAAATGAGTAGAAATTATAGATGATTTGAATACAATGAATCGTAATGTATTAAAAATTTCGCTTTATTACATTTTATTATTATTATTATTACTCCTTATTTAGTTTATCTAAAAAGTTAAACATTTTTGGGTTTATCCAAAAATCTATGCCACAAAATACATTGCGGGAAATCTAGACCAAAGAACTGCCAAAATAAAAAATTGAGCGGCATTGTTGCTGTACGTAAATAAGTTGTCATAAGCAGCATAAATTACCAACCAAAAAAAAAAAAAACAGAAACTACGTCCACCTGATCAAATAAAGGTGGTAGGTTGGGTTTTCAGTTTTCACATACAACTTCGAAGTAGGTTCTTAACCAAATATTTTTTTTCTTTAAAGCCTTTCAATATCAGATTTGCTATATACTTTCCCTCTGTCTAGGGGCTGAGAGAGAATAGAATTTATATGTCTGGAAAAAAAAAATGTTTGTAATAGAATCTATGTTGGTTTAATGGCTGCAATCGTGCTGAAAATGAAATAAAATGTAGCTCAATAATCAATTTTCTATTATGACTTTTACCTCAGAGCATGTTTTGAGTATCCATTTATGTGTGTGATTTTGAACTTGTTTCTGTGTTTTTTTTTTTTTTTTTTTGGTGTTTGAAAGTAGTTGTGCCTGTTAAAAGTACTAAATGCTGATGTTATGATCCATAACACTCAAAACTGTTTGTAAGATAGATTTGGCTCAAGTAGGACATGATATACTGTTCACTAATTTCTGCATAAACTAATTCTAGTATTCTGCAAAAAATTATTTTCTGTTCAACATTATTTAAAAAATTGTTCACTCTCTTTTCTGCGTAAACTATTCTATGTTCACTGTTTAAAAAATTGTTTGCTGTTTTCTCATAAAACACCTAGTGAAATCATGTTTTCTAAATTTAAACGCCAAATCTAAATGCGTTTTCATTTTTGAATTTCACAATAATCGAATCTATTTCTCTGCATCGATAAAATTTGTTTCTACATTAATAAAATTTACTCTCTACACATCATGTTTATTGTATATTCGAATCTGCTTACGGCATTCATAAAATTTATTTTTTGCATTAAGTAAAACTGTTCACTGTTTTCTCGTAAAAATTGTTCACTGTTTTCTGCATAAATTGTTTTTAGCATTGGCGCAGTTATTGCACTTAAATGGTTTTTGTGTTTTTTTAAATATGTAACCATATGAATAATGGACAAACTCCATGAAAGAAAAATAAATGATTCGTATAAATAACCTAATGGTAAATCCCTTAAAAAATTCGAATTTGTAAAAAAGTTTGAATTAGTTGAATGTAAAATTCGAGAAAAATCGATGGAAAATCAATGAACTACCAAGTCGTGAAGGTGTACATAAATGTACAATTAGTCTAACTTGTTGAGAAATTTGATTTCGTGAGAAAGTACAAAATAATGAAAATTCAATGAAAAAGTATGTACGTTAGATGTATAGATCATAGAATTTGTTTAAAAATTTGAATTCTTGAATGTACAAAACTGTGAAAACTCAAGGGAAAGATTGTGTACATTAGATGTATAGATAGTACGAATTTGTTGAAAAATTCGAATTTGTTAAGTGTGTAAAATCGTGAAAATTCAAATGAAAATTGAAGAACATACTAAATTGAGTAAACTTAATGGAAAATTAATTACATTAGATGTACAGATCATCCAAATTTGTTTCCAAATTTGAAGTCGTCAAATGTACAAAATAGTGAAAATTCAATTTAAAACTATGTACTAATGTACTAATCATCCTGTTTGATGAAAATTTCAAAATTGTGAACGTACAAAATCGTAAAATCTTAATGGAAAATGAAATTGTTGAACATACCAAATTGTGAAAATTCAATGGAAAGTTGTGTACATTAGATGTACAAATATTCAGACTTATTGAGAAATTTGATTTCGTTGAAAGTACAAAATCGTGAATATTCAAGAGAAAATTGTGTACATTAGATGTACAGATCGTTCAAATTTGTAAAAATCAAAATTTGGATGTACAGATCATTCGAATTTGTTGATTGTATAAAATCTTGAAATGCAATATAAAATTGTGTAAATTAGATGTACAGATAGTCTGAATTTGTTGAAAAGTTTGAATTCGTTAAATGTACAAAATTGTGAAAATTAATTGGAAAACTGTGTACTAATGTATTGATCATCCGAATTTGTTGAAAAATTCTAAATCGTTGAATGAACAAGATCGTGTAAACTCAATAATTAATGAACAGTTAATCTTTAGATTTGCAAAAGTTAAATGTACATAATCATCAGTTGTCAGACATTAACAACAACATTTTGTATTGCACAGAACGTGCAGACTTGATGGCTGCTCTTGCACTTCCCCTTTAGATGCTTCTTAGCCTTTTGGATTGCATGAAAACGGTCTAATCGCCTTTGCATTTGATTGTTCTCTTGTTCAAGACGAGCAAGTATGTTGGCAGGTTCATCTCTAGGTAACTCGGCTGAGCGTGCCTTAGGAACTCGTAACCCATGCCATCGACAATACACCTCCAACTCATTCCTCTGCCTAAATTATTTTCTATTCACTATTTAAAAAATTGTTTGATGTTTTCTCATAAAACACCTAGTGAAATCGGGTTTTCTAAATTTAAAAGCCAAATCTGAATGCTTTTTCATGTTTAAATTTCACAATAATCGAATTGGTTTTTTTGCATTAATAAAATTTGCTATCTGTACATCATGTTTATTGTATATTCAAATCTGCTTACTGCATTCATAAAATCTATTTTCTGCATTAATTAAAACTGTTCACTATTTTCTCATAAATTTTTTTTACTTTTGCATAAACTATTTTTAGCATTCTGCATAAAAGTATTTTCTCTTAAGCATTATTTGAAAAATTGTTCACTATTTTTTCTGCATAAATTATTCAATGTTCATTAGGTGTTTTATGATCCGGAGGCTCAATACCAATGACTACCCAAGAGAAAGCATAATAATAATATGGAAGCATAAACAATGATAAAATAGATAATAAAGAAGTAAATAGCAAAATAGATATATTTAAAATAAGGTTAAAATGGAGTATGGAATATGAAAATAGAAACTAGTAAAATCTTACTTGAATAAAAACTTCAGTCTTTGACAAACTTGAAAACAAACTGCTATCTTTGATATAAGCCTGAAAATAAAGCTATCTGAAGAGAAAGGTTACAAGATTACAAGAGGGGAGAGAGTACAAAAGTCTTTCTGAGGGAGAGGGAAGACTATTACAAAAGGCTTTCTAAAACTTTGAACTTAAAAGCTTAGAATCTTAGAAACTTAGAAACTTGTCTTCTGTCTTCGTAGTCCGTCTCTTTTATAGGTGAAATGAACCATGGTAAAGTAACTTGAGTAGGTAAATTTAACTCAAGTTAATCTGTCGGTGGTATGGAAATTAGTACTGATGAGTAATAGTCTGTCTGCGCCTGCCTGGGAATCTTTCAAATCTCAGGAATCTATCAGATCTCCTTTTACGCATGCTAGTAAACATAGTAACTTTTGAACATCTGTTTGTATTTGTTTGGACTGTCTTGATTTGTCTGGACAGTTTTACTTAATGCAAAAAATAGATTTTATGAATGCAGTAAATAGATTCAAATATACAGTAAACATGATGTCCAGAGAGCAAATTTTATTAATGTAGAAAAACCAATTCGATTATTGTGAAATTTAAACATGAAAAAGCATTCAGATCTGGCTTTAAATTTCGAAAACACGATTTCATTAGGTGTTTTATGAGAAAATTGCAAACAATTTTTTAAATAATGAACAGAAAATAATTTACGCAAACACCAACTATAGTCATACGAACCACATGCAGAAAAAATAATTTACGCAAACACCAACTTTCCATTGAATTTTCACGATTTGGTACGTTCAACAATTTCAATTTCCATTAAGATTTTCACGATTTTGTACGTTCGACAATTTTGAAATTTTCATCAAATCAAGATGATTAGTACATTAGTACATAGTTTTATATTGAATTTTCACTATTTTTTACTTTGATGACTTCAAATTTGGAAAAAATTATGGATGATCTGTACATCTAATGTAATTAATTTTCCATTAAGTTTACTCAATTTGGTATGTTCTTCAATTTTCATTTGAATTTTCCGATTTTACACACTCAACAAATTCGAATTTTCAACAATTTGTACTATCTGTACATCTAATGTACACAATCTTTCCCTTGAGTTTTCACAGTTTTGTACATTCAACGAATTCAAATTTTTAAACAATTCATCGATCTTACATCTAATGTACATACTTTCCATTGAATTTTCATTATTTTGTACTTTCAATGAAATCAAATTTCTCAACAAGTCTAGACTAACTGTACATCTTATGTACACCTTTACAATTTGGTACGTTCATTGATTTTCCATCGATTTTTCTCGAATTTCTACATTCAACTAATTCGAACTATTTTACAAATTTGAATTTTTCGAGGGATTTACCATTAGGTGATTTATAGAATCATTCATTTTTCTTTCATGGAGTTTGTCCATTATTCATATGGTTACAAATTTAGAAAAACAAAAAACATTTAAGTGTAATAACTGCGCCAATGCTAGAAATAGTTAATGCCGAAAACAGTGAACAATTTTTATGACAAAACAGTGAACATCTTTAATTAATGCAAAAAACAGATTTTATGAATGCAGTAAGCAAATTTGAATATACAGTAAATATGATGTGTAGAGAGAAAATTTCATAAATGTAGAAACAGATTTTATCAATGCAGAAAAATATATTCGATTATTGTGAAATTCAAACATGAAAAAGCATTTAGATTTGGCGTTTAAATTTAGAAAACACGATTTCACTAGGTGTTTTATGAGAAAACAGTGAACAATTTTTTAAATAGTGAACAGAAAATAATTTATGCAAAAAATAGAGGAACAATTTTTTAAATAATGCTGAATAGAAAATAATTTTATGTAAAATCGTAGAAATAGTTTATACAGAAAATAGTGAACAATTTTTATGAGAAAACAATGAGCAATTTTAATCAATGTAGAAATTAAATTCATATTTTGAAATTAAAATCCCTTGTATTACAAATATAGCAACATATCAATTAAAAGTTTCAACTTTCATGTTCAAGACATAAAATCATAATTGATATGTTATAGTCTTATCAAACAAGATGCCTAATCTTATCGCAATTACGAAGTAAAATTTATGAGCTTATAAGGAATTATGATTTAGATCTTCTGTATGCGAATCTTATAGTACAAAATGTCCAATGTTCATACACATATAAACTTAGAAAATACAAGACTTTTATTTAAAAAGAAAAAAAAATACAATAGGATTTTAGGTCTCTAATCCCAACAGTCATCCCTTAGAATAAGAAGCATCACTAGATGTTTAAAGAAAAGATGTAGCTTCATTCACTCTTGGAGTACCCGGGGCATCTAATTGTAAAAGAGGCAATGGAGTCTCAAAATTGAGTAGTTGAATTGCTTCCTTTATTGAAGGCCAATGATTGTGTTCAGTGTGAGTACACCAAAGCCCTATAATCAACAAACTCTTCAAATATTGTTCATCAAAACATACACCCAACCTTTTGTCAGTTGTGTTAAGAACCTCTCCTCTTTCGCAGAGCACCTTAACCTAGCCCAACATGACTACTTGATCTTTTGGGGCACTGTGATTGATTGGTTTTCTTCCATATGCTAACTTCAATGCAACAATTCCAAAACTCTAGACATCTGATTCCTTACTGGCCTATGGGTTGTGACACATCCTAGGTCCATATAGCCCTTGTACCTACCAAATCAGTAATTTGTGATGCCTTAGCATGGTCCACAAGCCTAGCTAATTCGAAATCCCCAAGTTTGACATTGAAATTTGAATTAAGCATAATATTGCTTGATTTTATATCCTTATGCAACACACAATGTTCCTATCCTTCATGCAAGAAGCAAGGCTGAGGCCAATTCTTGTACAATTTTGTACCTCACTTCCCAAATCAATAAGGTATCTTCTCTAAAAAGATGTAAATCTAAGCTTCCATTAGGCATGAAATCATAAATGAGTAATAGTTGTCTTTTACTTCTTTCGTGGCACCATCCAATGAGTTGCACCAAATTCTTGTGTCTTAATTAACTGATAATTTTTACTTTTGATGCATTTATCCCTTGTCTAGACCTTTCTGATACCCTTTTAATAGCAAAAATGGAATCTGAGTCCCTTAAATATCCCCTGTAAACCTCATCAAATCCTCCCTGGCCTAGCTTTTCTTTATCGTTGAAATCATTTGTTGCATGAGCCAATTCATTGTAAGAGAACCTCCTAGGTCTTATTCCCCTTTTGAATTCTTCATCAAGGGCATGATCTTCTTCGTTATCCCTCTTATTCCTCTTCCACAAGGCAAACAGAACCATGGCCAACCAACCAACCAAAATAAATCCACATGCAATGAACCCATAGCTAACATGGATATGTTCCTGTTGGGACTTTTGGGTTGGTATTTTTATTATCAATTTCCAAACTTGAAATAAAATACCAAGAACAAATAGCATGTGATGCAGAATCTAGGGGGGGGGTGTTTGGATTTATGATTTCCATAACTCAATTCTCTGTTTCCATAACTCATAACTCAAAAATGGTGGGACTCATAGCAAAAAGGTTACTTGGCAAACGATAACTCTATTTTCATCACTCAATTATCTGATTTTTGAGTTATGAGTTATGGAAACTGAAAACACATTTTGGCTGTTTTCAGTTTCCATAACTCATAACTCAATGACATTTTTGTAATTAAACACACATAAGGGACCCACAAACAGTACCAGCCACACCTTTTCCTTTTTTTTTTCTTTTTTTTCTTCCCTATCTTTTCCTGGGTTCGGTCTCCCCTGTTCTTCCTTTTTTTTTATCCCTTCTCCTGGGTTCGGTCTCCCCCTGTTCTTCCCTTTTTCTTTTTTTCTTCTTCTTCTTCTTTCACTAGGTTCGGTGATCTGGGTTTTTTTCTTTTTCTTTTTTTTTTTTTTTTTTTTTCACTGGGTTTGGGTGATCTAAACTTTTTTTTTTCCCTTTCTTCTTTCATTGGTTCGTTGATCTGGGTTTGTGAAATTGTGAAGTAGCAGCGGCGACTATGGGTCCGATCATTTTGACTCAACGGCAGCCATGGCTGGCCCGTTTTCGAGGTGCCTAAGTTCCGATAGCAGCAACAGCAGCAACCGATCGTTTCCGACGTTTCGCTCCTTAAAAACTCTGAAACCCACCACAGCCACAACAGCAGCAACAGCAACATCAACATCAATGGCCTGGGCAGATTTGGGTTTTTTTTATTTTTTTATTTTTTATGATTGAGAAATCTGGGTTTGTTCTGGAATATATATATGCATGTTTAATTTTGTTCTGAATGAGAAATCTGAGATGAGAAAGGTGAAAAGGGAGAAAAATGAAAAATGAAAAAAGGACGAACTAAAGAACAGAGAAAGAAGAAAGAAAAGTGGAGAAAAAAAAATCTGACCAAGTGACAGAAATGGGGCCTATAAATAGTGTGAAAAATATTGAGTGATGAAAAGTGAGTAATGGTGCCAAACAGGTGTGAAAAATTAAGTAATGAGTGATGAGTAATGAATGACGAGTTATGAGTGATGAGTGATGAGTGATGGAAATTGAGTGACCAAAAAAATAAATCCAAACAGGGCCTAGATATCCTATTGTGGTTGAGAATTCAAAAGTAACCCATTCATGTAGGACCTCTCCCAAATCAACAATATAAGAAAGCAACTAATTTATAGTAGCATTGTTTTTCAACCCAGTGAAGACAACACTCAAGTTATATGAACTAGAATTGTAACTAGTCCAAGCTTCATTTCTTTTCCCTCAGGAACAGAACCAGGATTCAAACTTAGGAGAGGCCAAAGTTCTTTGTTCAAAGATTTTTAAAAATTGGAATATCAATACTAGAAGTTGACAACGTTGCATTATTAGCATTAATTTATTAATTATCATTTGAATTTTTTTTCTTTTGAAATAAATCAATAATAATATTTTATAATTAATAATAAGTTTTGTAAGTCAATTGGCATATCCTAATATTTTCAAGATTTAACTGATGTGTGGATGGAGCGATCAGTATGTAGCATAGGAGTTGTCCCTCAAGTGCAAGGGTTTGAAATACATGGCTTGACTATATAAGCCTTTTATCATCTCGAGGCCCTTGTGTTGAATCATTGGTGTAACATCCCACCNTAGCATTAATTTATTAATTATCATTTGTTTTTTTTTTTCTTTTGAAATAAATCAATAATAATATTTTATAATTAATAATAAGTTTTGTAAGTCAATTGGCATATCCTAATATTTTCAAGATTTAACTGATGTGTGGATGGAGCGATCAGTATGTAGCATAGGAGTTGTCCCTCAAGTGCAAGGGTTTGAAATACATGGCTTGACTATATAAGCCTTTTATCATCTCGAGGCCCTTGTGTTGAATCTATTGGTGTAACATCCCACCCCTTTCCAAAAAATAAAAAAGGGGGAAGTCAGATTTTTTGAGGATCATATGTGCCCCACCTACTCCACTCACTCCACCACACATTTCACTCCCTCACTCTCTTGGCCGGCCAACTAAATCTCCATTCTATTTTTCTTTTTCATTTCACACAAACACAACATACACTACTCTCTACCTCTCTCTTTTCACTCTCTCACCGGTGCTCATCTCACAGCCACCTCCACCATTTTTCTGGCAAGGTTTACCGGAAAACTCTTTAAGAAAAAGCTAAGACTCACTCATCTCTATTATTTAAGGTAAAAATTTCTAATATTTTTGGTGGGTTTATATGTTTTTGCTAGAGGCTTTCTTCATCTAAGTTTTGATAATGATATCCATGTGATTTATGAGATTTGGAAGTGATATTCATGTGTTTATATGTATGAGTTTTCTCTTAGTAGATTTATTTGATGAGTGGATTTATAGTTTTTACAATGGTGACTATCTAAGTGGTGAAGATTTTGGGGTTTTGACTTCTTAATGTGAAATAGATGGTGAATATTATTTTTATTGATTATTTGGAGCTAGTTAAAGATTCAAATTGTTTGTCTTCAAGAATATTATGATTTTTGATATCATGGGTCTCTTGTTGATGTGGTGTAAATTTTGTTGGAAGTACTTATGAGGTGTTGAGGTTTTTATGTTAGAGATAATAACTTGAATGATTTATGAGTATAAATTGGAGTCTTTGCCTTGTGAATTAAATTGTTGAGAAACTTTGGAAGTGGAATACATTACTTGTGAGGTTAAATACTAGGCTTGCCAAATTAATTGCTTATTTGGCAATTCCTAATTTGTAGCTATACAAGTTCAAGTTTTATGCCTATTGTGATAGGTTTGCTTGATTTTGTTTAGGTCCTAGCTAATCTCCTTTGGAGCTTGGAAAATTAGGCTTTTTGTGGGTTGCAAGGTAAGTAGATTTTTAAAGGAATTTTTGGAAAATAACCATGTTGCATAAAGCATTGTTATTGGGTTAAACACATTTTGGAAAATTGTTTATGGAAACTATATTTTCCTAGAAAGTTTTATGTTGTAACTTTAATGTATGTTATTATTTGTGAAAATGGCATCATTTTTGGTAATGCATATGGGGGAAATGCATGATTTGTTAGCATGGAAAAGATAAGCGTCTCTTATAAAATTCTTGGGAATGGATTTTATGGATTTATTGCATTATTTGCAAATTCTAAAGATGCTTTATCTTAGCTTGTATTATTTGGAAAATTTATGCAAAATATTTATGACACGAAACGGTTTTGAGAATATTGTGGATATTTAATTATTGAAATATTTTATGAAACAACTTGGAAGTGAATTGTGTATTTCAAATACATAAACTTGTGAGCTTTTGATGTGGTTTTGCCATTGTGTCATGATATTAGTGATTACCTCGTCTATGTGATGACCCGTCTGTATGACGACCTCGTCTGTGTGTCGACCCGTCTGTGCGATGACCCCATCTGTATGACGACCCTGTCTGTGTGACGACCCGTCTGTATAACGACCTTGTCATATGTAGTTTCATTGTTATTTTAGGAAGCTTGGTGTTACATCATTTCTATCATTCTTGTCATGTTGTTAATAAAGTTGATTTTGCATAAATTAAATGAAAATCCCCAAATTATAGCATGTTTTCTGAAATGCTCATTATCATGAGACTTGTATTTCCTTCACCCCCATTAATTATGTTATTTACTGGGCTTTGTCTCATTCCATCTTTTCACAAAATTTTTCAGAGTAGGCAACAATCATTTTGAGACGGGTTTTTGTGGCTAGCAGTAGTTAGATTAACTATTGATGGAGGCTGGGCTTTTGTGATGGTGATCTTTAGATGATGCATAACTTAGAGAAAGCTTGACTCATTCTTTTGTACCTAATAGTAGTGGTGATGACTTTATTGTCATTGATGGGACAAGTTGATGATGTGTAATTATATTTGTTTAGACCTTCATTCTTTTCTGGCCAATGATCCTTGTAATTATTGTAGAGAGCTCTGACTTACTTTGAGAGTATATTTAATGAAATTATTATGAATATTCTTGATGCTAGTACTTGGTATGAACTATTTGGATTGATTTGTCAAAAAGGAAAAATATACAGATACCTTTGGGTTGTATTTCTCATGCTTTGGTCCATTTGGATTTGGGGCATGACAGTTGGTCTTCATCAGCATAAGTTCTCTCATATGATATGTTGAGGTCTTGACTCTTGATTACTAAAACTAGTGAAGTGGAAGGATACAGCACGTGTAAATGTATATGGAAGAAGTGTATAGATCATAAATAGAGAAAAAAGGATAAAAAGCTGTCGTAATCGGAAATATTTGATCGTGATGATCGAAACTTTGGCATTGAGGTTGCAAACACCCATTATTGGAACTTTGAGGTGTAATTGGGGTTGAGATATTGCAGTTCTACTATAAATCGAAGTTACTTAAATAGTAGGACAAAATTGGGAAATGCCCCGTTTGGGTAAAAATAGCAGGATAATGCCCTTTTCTCCAAACTATATAGGGAAATGCCCCTCTTTTGTAACTCGATTTTCTCAAAATCGAGTTAGGCCCTATAGCGACGTTTTTTAGGAGCCTATAGTGACGTTTTTAGGACCTATAATGGCGTTTTTTAACTCGATTTATAAGAAATCGAGTTATAGGTAAAAAAAATTAAAAAAATTGCCTATAACTTGATTTTATGAAAATCGAGTTACAAAACGTCACTATAGATCCTGAAAATGTCACTATAGGTCCTTAAAAACGCCGCTATAGGGCTCCAGAATTTTTTTTTTTTTATAACTCGATTTTGAGAAAATCGAGTTACAAAAGAGGGGCATTTCCCTATATAGTTTGGAGAAAAGGGCATTATGCTCCTATTTTTACCCAAATGGGGCATTTCCCAATTTTGTCCTTAAATAGTATGTATTAAGTCTTCTAAAAGTTGATTCTCCAAAAAAAAAAAAAAAAAAAGCCAGTCAACGTTGGTTTGCAAGCTAATGTAGTAAACAGTACGTATCTACTACGTAAATTAGAAAAGATTCTAAAGAAAAATAGATGCTGCAGCGACCTTTATATGCATTTGCATAAAATAATTAATATTTGAGGAATGCATACGATATTTATTATTATTTATGTCTCTCTCTCTTTTTTTTTTTTTTTTTTAGAGAGTTTCAACCTGTGTCCGCTTCTGATGATATCTCCTTATAATTAAACCTAGACACCAATCAGTTTTTGGTATAGATGACCCCAGATCTTTTATACAACCATCAGAGACTTCATCAATTGAGCTAATTTGAACCCACATTTATGTCTCTGTAATGTAAATTTACACTATACCGTATAATGTAAAAATAAAAAATTGACATACTATATAAACTGCTAAGACTAGGAGCATATTTTTTGTCCAAAAAAAAAAAAAAAAAAAGAAGTTCATGTTGCGTTAAAAAAAAAAAAAAAATTTATTCTACTTTATCATATCATCACTAGACTACCTTTATCTTCTTTTTTTTTTAACCATTGTACGTTTATAATTTTATTGACAGCTTATTGTTTGAACATGTAAACCACTTGTATCACTGGATTCATGATAATTTATTGATTTTAACTTCGGAATTTGCAAATGTTTTAAAAAACATTTAGTTACAATATTTTAAGTATATTACATTAGGTTCTTTAATTAAATTTAAACATTTTGTACATTGATCAATAAAATGAAAATAGTGTGTTATATTTTTCAAAGACAATTAAATTCAATGCAATTATATATTTAAATTTAATATATTGAATTAAATTGAGGAACCTGATGTATTACATACAAAATGTTGTACCTAAGTTTTACCATTGTTTTAATATGTGGGCTACTTTACTATTACCTTACCTTAACACCAAACGTGAGTTACTATCAAGTTATTATTAAAAAACAAGTGTACATATTAAAATTTAATATCAAATATAAACACATTATTATGTTAGAGTTTGGTTTGTTTTAAAATTTATAGTCAAGCTTAAACATGGGCTTGAACTTGGCTTATTACTAAACAAACAAACATAAACAAGCCTCTTTGATTTCTTAGTCAAGTTTGAGGTGCCCAAAAACATTTTGGTTTATTTTCTGCCCTAGTTATAAGTGACTGTTTGGTAACAACTTTTTTTTAAGCTCTGTTTATTTTGATGTAAAATAAATGGGGTGGCAAATGGAGGAATCAAATATTTTAAAGCCTTCCATGGAGTAAAATGAGCTCTTCAAATCCAATTTGGTTACTTAACCCTTTGTTAGAAGAGAACTCCATCTCAAGGGAGGCATATGGCCATTCTCGACCGCCAGTAATTAACAACATTAAGCAATAGACCTCATAACAACTTTCAAATTAATGTAGAGCACCGTTTACTATGATCCAACCATAGTTAATTATAAAATCTTTTGCCATTGTCTAGCAAGCAATATATTGTTTATAGGTTATAGCCTATTGTGAACCGGAGAGGGTCTAAGACTCAAGAATATTGTAGTCAGTCAAACAATATTGTAGTCTATCCATAAAATTAGGCAACTTTTAGATCAATACGAATCAACAAAAGAATGCCACAACGTATGGGTTGGCTAAGTCAAGTCTATTGAGGAATTAGGCCCTCTTTTTTGTATTTGTTTGATTCAATTAGGCTATATATATATTGCCAGCATATTCAATATTCAACAACCACAAAAAAATTATGTAATAAATCCAATTTCTCCAGCCCAAACATACACAATGGTTTTTAGCAGTTCCAACATCCAATTTAACTTCGCATAAAATTATGTCCAGATTTTTGGCAAACTTTTTCTTTCTAAAAATTGGTAAATGCAAATTTTAAAACCCACAATCATCAAAGGGGCACCCTGTCATGATTTCAATTTTGACATTTCGCATAAAATGGGAGCATGATGTTGACTTTACTTGGGAGCAGGATATCGTCTGTAGAAAAAACCTTTGCTATCATGAGTCCAAATAATGGAAGAAAACTTAACCTGAAATTACAATATATAAAATCCCTTCCATTAGCCTTGTCTCAAATACATTTCTATTTTTGAAATGAATGTTCAATATGTGTCTAAAACACCTTTGAACGTTAAGACCCCCAATTACAAAATTACCAATTCAAGCTTTATATCAAACAATGTATGTGCGGAAAATGATAACAAGCTTATAACAGAATTAATAAACAATCTAAACCATAAATAATCACAATCACAGCAGTAATTAAATGATAAAGATAAAGGGAATAGCGATGCAAACACAAGGACAACATGTGATGTGTTATCGAAGAGGAAACCGAAGCCCTCAGCATAAAACCTCTCCACCGCCCTCCAAGCAGTCAATAATCCACTAGAAAATGTAGTTGGGATACATGAACAGCAATAGACCCTCCAAGCCTAATCTACCCAGGTACCTAAGCTCTCCAAGCTTCCTGCTCCAACGAGGTTGCGCCGAACCTTTTTCTTTTCTAGCTTACCGGATTCCACTACTAAACCATAGCATCAACCAATGAATATTGGTTCCTTCCAATCTGCTTTCCTTAGCACCAAATGAACCTTCTCATAGACGTGGGTATGGTGAGAAAAAGATTTAGTCAATGACCTCTCAAGGATGTATCAATGGAGAGGAAGAGAGTAGAGGAATTTGTAAAGTCTCTTAGATGAAGATTAGGGATGAGGCAATCTTGTTATGCTCTAGGGTTTCTCTCACAAAATTCTCTCTGAAAGCTCTCTACATTTCGTGAGTATAAGGGTCTCTATATAGTGGTGTGTGTTTGGAATATGAAGAGACATTTTTTGCCAAACAGGGCTGATTGGTGACTTGGTCTAGAGCTTGTCCAAGTCGCGAGTTCAAGTAGCAAAGTAACTGCCTGGCCAGCCTGGGACTTTTGTCCTATAGTGCGACAGCTGGCGCGACCCTTCAGTTCCCCTATGTGCTTCTCATGTGCCTACAGTTGGCGGCTTGCCAGTTGCGAGTCAGCCGCGAGTCCTAGCCGCGAAACTCTACTTCTTTGCATATACTTGAGCTTTTCTTCACACTTTCTTCACATACTACCCTTACATGAATCCCACCTAAATACAGGGTTACTAAGTGCTAAATTACAAGAAAATTGGCACGGAATAAAGCTAACAAGATGGTTGATAAATTTCAACCTTACAATCTCTCCCTTTGCCTATTCCGTGACAAAATCCTAAAACAAACTCTAGACTTAACGCATGAGTTAGGAACAATTGGAAAACTCACTCACACCTAACTCTAGAATCTGTGAAGCTTTAGAACCAGAAGAACAAGAAACTCCAAAAACACAAAAACACAATAAGTTTATTGTATGCAGAAAACTTGTAATGCAAATGGAGCAAGCACAATGCGATCAAGCACAATGGAGTAAAGCAATAAACCATGGCAAGACCAAAAACAGGTAATCACTTCATACAAGTGATCATAATGTTCATTCACACTTGGAATGAACATTTGGAAATTCAAGTTGACAAACACAAGACAAATCACTTGAATGACCAACACTCAACCAATGCATAGTACATGAAGTACGTGCATCTAGGAAAAATCTTACACGGGCATAAAAGTGACAGTACTCAGAAGAAAATGCATGACATTTAGTTATAAGTACTGATTTAGCAAAGCATAAAAGCTGCATAAAGCAAGGTACAAACCACAAAGCCTACAGAGTGCAAAGAAACAAACCCTTAAAGCTTACACAAGCAATATGGGTACACAACAAAAACAGAAACCTTAAAAGCCTACAAAGATATCAGGTACAAACCAAAAGCATAAAGTAGAAATGCTGAATAATACAAAATGGATACTGAAATATGATAAAAACTGAAGATAGACAAAAGCAATAAACAAAAGCCTGTTAGCTGAAATCTCCCCCTTTCATTGAGCTCCCCCTGCCAACATCATCTCTCCCTTTTTGTCATGGAATAGCTAGTCTTCATAATCTTCTAGCTTTCTTTGAATTTGATCCAATTGACCTTGAATAGAAGTGAACTTCGTATCCCACTGAATGTTGAGATGATGTAAGATGGATGTAAGTCCGGACATCTTTGAACTCAGTTCATGAACAGATGCTACAACAGAGTCTAGCTTCTCGTTGGTGGGGAATGAACTGGAGTGCGGACCACTGCGAGATGCTGAAGCTTCTATTTTGATTCCTTTCTTGCTATGGGCAATGCTAGCGTTGAATGTGCGCATATTGATTGGACATGGTTTTGGGCAGGGAAATTCATTCTTAGAGGGATGGATCCCTTTTAGCTTCAAAATCCATGAAATGAGGCAGCAAAAAGGAATGCAGATCCTTGACTCTGTTCGTAGAATAGTTTTCCGAATGATATGAAGGATATGAGCACATATATCAATCTCAACATCAGAAATCAGATCATAAAGGAATAGTGCACGCTTGAGGTTCATATACCCTGTGCTGGATAAGGGATACAGGTTGTAAAACATGACGATTATAAGCACCCTCAATTTTGGAGGAAGAGATGAAACACTAACTGAGTTCCCATTTGAGGAAAATTCCAAGTCTTCTCCAAGAACTACCCGAAGTAAGTCCTCATCTGGATGTAGGTCATCATAAACTAGCGAGATTCCAAGTATTGGTCGATTGATGTGAAGAATCTTTGCTAGATATGTGGAAGAGACGGAGAAACTTTTTCCTCTAACCCAGAACTTAAGTTCGTCTCCTTCAACAATTGCATTGGCATAAAATTCTTTTACCAGATTTTCATATGCATCATCAAGGTAGGAGAGAAGATAATTCCAATCTTTGTGGGCAAACCATTGAAGGATGTCAGTGTCAAAGAGAGAATGTTGGTCAACGACTCTTTCAATCAGTGGTGTAGCCATTTTGAAATAATTTTCATAAGTCTGAAAAGCAGCATATGATCATAACTTGTTAGGATTGAACACACCAGATGGGGAATGAGCCCGTTTTGGTCTAGGACAGAAATCATCAATTTCAATGACAGGTTCCTTCCCTTTGCTTCTACCTCCTTTCACAGCTGATCTCTTGAATGGAAACATTTTGACATTGCAACATGATTTAACACACACAAGAGACACCAAATAAGACCCCGAACATTATTAGCACTGTGTTAGTTTCACACCATGGAAAATGAAGAAAACCCTACACACTTGAGATTTAGGATCAAATCATGACAATGTGTGAATGTATACTACCAGAACCACAGAAGGTACACAAGACAAAGAAGATCGGTGTATAGATCATCACAAACATACAGTACAACCAAAAAATCAAAAGCCCAGGTTCAAACATGATAAATCACAAACCACAATAAATCTTCACAAATCAGGAAAAAATGCTCAAAGCAATAAGTATGAAGGAAAAGAAAGAAAACCCATACCTTTTTGTTGAAGATTTGAGAAGGAACGATGCAGAAATGGAGGATTTTCAAAGAAATACTCGGAGTGTTTGTGAGAGTGAAATGGGGAAGACAATGAACAGTCACAAAAGTACGAGGGAAAAACCAAAAAGTTTTTTAAAACTGACCTTGAAATGGAAAACATGCGTTTTTCGCAACTGGAATAAGTCGCCAGTCAGTCCCCAGGTTAAGCCGCGAAACACTATAAAACCAAGATTTTCAAAAAAATCTTCTAAGTGTTTTTTGCAATTAGAAGGTCTACTCGCGAGATAGTCGCAAAATGAGCCGCGAAGATCTCTGAGTACTCCTCGCGACTGGACCTTCCACTTGTGTACAAGTCGCCACATTGAGCCACGAAAATCATAAAAACTCAAATTTTTGAAAATTTTCTAAGTATTTTTCGTGATTGAGTCCTTGACTCATCAGTGACCCGCGAAAATCTTGGAGAGAGCTTCGTGACTGGAGCATGCGACTGGACCTACCCGCGACTGAGTTGCCAAAACAAGGCAACACTGTTTTTGAAAATTTTGACAATTTTGTAAAAACAAAACACTTTCCAAAAACAAACTAAAACACTCAAAAATCTTTTTGTGTTTGATCAACAAAGATTGAGCTTGTGAAAACACATTTAAACAAGTATAATCACACAAATGAGTATGACATTTCTTGAATATAGACTTGTGTGTTGTGTGTGGATATAAAAAATGAGATAGTCCTTAGTCTAATGTGAAACTTCAATGATCAATTCAATCATGGCATACAGAACTAGCGCTAGATAATGTGACCCATCTCAATTATAGAAGTATGCATATATGACCTCCCACATAAACTTGAGTACAATTCAATGAAGCTTTTCATTTGGCTCCAATATTAACATAACATTTGATCTTTTTGAATAAACAAATCTCATTGTGAGATTGATGCCTGAAATTTTTAATATTTCAATTTGATGGTTAGCCTTTGGCTTTTTGGGCATCATATAATTTATTTTGGTCGCTTTCCCTTTACCCTAGTCAAATACTAGTATGTGCGACAGGCTTTTGCAGTTCAATATCTCTTTTCATTTGGAGATTTATATTTGGAGATTTACATTTGGAGAGCTCTTTGAGTAAAGTGATAAAAATAAAAGTGGGAAGATATATAGGAACAAGTCTATGCATGTCTTAAGATCAACAAAACCATTCACTAATCATCCATGACAAGGTTGAAGATCTATTTACAATAGTCACATAGATTTCAGAATTTCTTCCACAATGATATAAGTGCATAAGAGACAAGCTAAGCTCGTTAAATGCACAAAGCCATTAGTGCAAATGTACAAGGCAAAACTTGCTTTGAGACAAGACTCAACAAAGCCGATCAAACTTTTTAGGATTTTCTATTTTTTGTGTGTTTTTGGATTTTTGACACAAAGGCAGAAAAACAATAAAAAAATCCACACAAAAATGAAGACAGAAATAAGACAAACAAAGCAAGCAAGAACACAATAAGATATCATGAAAGATTGAGTTTAAGGAATGATACCGACACCAATTGTCTTACGCAAGGATTCAAACCTTGGGCCATCAAGAGGTTTGGTAAATATGTCTGCCTTTTGATTGTCAGTATTAATGAATTCTAGACATACTATCTTGTCCTCTACCAAGTCCCAAATGAAGTGATAGTGGATCTCGATATGCTTTGATTTAGAGTGTTGTACTGGATTCTTTGACAAATTTATGGCACTAGTGTTATCGCAGAACACACACATAGTGTCTTGAGAAATTCCCTAATCATGCAATAGTTTTCTCATCCATAACAATTGTGCACAATAACTTCATTCTGCAATGTATTTAGCTTCAGCCGTTGACAGGGATACTGAATTTTGCTTTTTGCTCATCCATGAAACCAAGTTATTTCCAAGATAAAAGCACCCACCAGAAGTACTTTTTTATCATTAATGCACCTTGCCAAGCCAGCATCTGAATAACCCGCTAAACACTCATTCGAATCTTTTGTATACCAAATCCCATAATCAAATGTGCCATTTATATAGCGAATGATTCACTTAACTGCTGTTAAGTGGGATTCTTTAGGAGCAGCTTGAAACCGTGCACATACCCCGACACTGAATGCAATATCTGGCCTACTTGCTGTGAGATAGAGAAGACTGCCAATCATACTTCGATAAAGTGTTGGATCAACGTCAACACTGGCTGCATCTATGCTTAACTTTGCCGAGAAACTCATGGGAGTAGAAGTATGTTTCTTAGAATCCAGACCAAATCTTTTGACAAAATTTTTGGCATACTTCTCTTGAGAAATAAATATTCCATCTCTCCGTTGTTTCACTTGAAGCCCTAGAAAGTAGTTCAACTCTCGCACCATGCTCATTTCAAATTCCCTTTTCATTTCTTCCGAGAACTCGTGAGCTAGTTAATCAATTATGGATCCAAATACAATATCATCCACGTACACTTGAGCAACAAGGAGGGATTTCTCATCTCTTTCGACAAACAATGTTCGATCTGCTTGGCGTCTTTTGAACCCACGATCCAATAGGTAAGTAGTGAGACAATCATACCATGCTCTTGGTGCCTGCTTCAACCCATACAAAGTTTTCTTCAATCTTAGTACATGACCCGAAAAGTGAGGATCTTCAAACCCCTTTGGTTGTTCAACAAAGACTTCTTCATTTAGAAAGTCGTTTAAGAAGGCACTCTTCACATCCATTTGGTACAACTTGAAGTCCATGATGCATGCTATGGACAAGAGAATTCCAATGGACTTTAATCTTGCTACCAGAGCAAACGATTCATCAAAATCTATGCCTTCCACCTGAGTATACCCTTGTGCCACCAATCTAGACTTATCACCATCTTCATCTATTTTGTTCTTAAAAATCTACTTGGTGCCGATCACATGTGTATCTTCAGGCCTTGGAACCAATTTTCACACATCATTTCTAACAAATTGGTGTAGTTCCTGGTGCATAGACTCTACTCAATTCTCATCTTTCAGTACTTCTTCTACCCTCTTAGGTTCAAATTGAGCAAGATAGCAGTTGTATGTTACATGATTAGCAGTATACTTTGGCCCTTTTCTTAAACGAAGTCCCTCATTCACATCCCCAATAATATTGCTTGATGGGCGATTGAGAGTCACTCTTAATGAAGTTTTCTTTGAAGTTGAGAGTTCGTCATCACGAGAAATTGGGGTTTGAACTTCTGGAGGTGTGAGTGGACTTGAGACTTCTTGTGTTGATCTAGTCTCTCTTCTTGATATAGGAGGTATGGACTCCTTTCCGGGTGTTTCTTTCTCAGCATCATCACTTAGAGACACATCATCATCATCCTCATTCTCCTTGAGTTTGAGCCCCTTTCCATCATCCTCAATTTCTTTTTCTGATATAGTGTCGTCTATGACCACATTGATTGACTCCATCACCATCTTAGTATGCTTGTTGTACACTCTATAAGCTCGGCTATCTGTGGAGTAACCTAGGAATGTTCCTTCATTACTCTTAGCATCAAATTTTTCCGGATTTTCCCTGTCATTTAGAATGTAACATATGCTCCCAAATACTCTGAAATACTTCACCTTGAGTTTCTTTTCTCTCCATATTTCATATGACGTCTTCCTTGTCCTTGCTCAGAAATAGATTCTATTACAAATGTGACATGATGTGTTCACAGCTTCAGCCCAGAACCTTTTAGGTATGTTTTTGTTGAGTTGCATGACTCTTGCCATTTCTTGGATCACCCGGTTCTTTCTTTCAACCATCCTATTTTGTTGTAGAGTCTTTGGAGCTGAAAATTCCTTCTTGATACCATGCTCTTCACAAAAAGCTTCAAATTTAGCATTCTCGAATTCTTTCCCATGATCACTTCTAATTTTGACTATGGGAACTCCTTTTTCATTCTGCAGTCTCTTGCATAGTCTTTGCATTTTATCACATGCTTCAGACTTCTTTTTATGGAATTCCACCCAAGAGTACCTTGAGAAATCATCAACAACCACCATAATGTATCTCTTTCGTCCTAGGCTTTCAGTTCTTGTAGGCCTCATTAGATCAACGTGAAGAAGCTCCAAACATCGTGAGGTAGCAATCACATTCACCTTGTGATGGGTTGCCTTTGTTTGCTTTCCCATTTGGCATGCTTCACATATAGTCTTCTCCACCTTTCCAAACTTTGGAAGTCCCTCAACTGCCTCAAGTTTAGAGACTTTACATACTTATTTGAAGTTTGCATGTCCAAACCTGTGATGCCAAAGTTTCAGCATATCAACACGAGCACTTCTACACAAAATAGGTGCTGTAGGAACTACTCCATAGCAATTATCAGTAGTTCTATTTCCCTTCAAGACTTGAATCCCTTTTTCATCAATGATTATGCACCCATTCTTTGAGAATTGGACAAGAAAGTCTTCATCACATATTTGAGTGATACTTAAGAGATTTGCCTTCAATCCTTTGATGTATAGCACTTCTTTCAATAGAGGTAATCCCGGTATTTCAACCGTCCCTTTCCTGAGCACTTGAGCATGACTCCTATCACCAAAAGTCACATAATCACATGCTTTCTCTTTAAGAGTCTTAAACAGTGATTTATCTCCTGTCATATGACGAGAATATCCACTATCAAGGTACCATAAGCACGAGTTAAATACCTTCAATGAGGTGTGCACAAACATACAAGCATGAGACAAGCATTCTTGACCATCAAACAGAGATTCATCTTTATTTTCCATGCTTTTCCCAGATTGAATTTTCTTTTTCAGATTATCAACCTTTTCACACAATGTTCTATTTCTTCTTTTGTATTTCTCAACCAAAGAGTTAGACTCACATAGACTATTGTGTAGATTGTGGTTCTTATTTTCAAAGTATTTCAGCATGTGAACGAACATCCTAGCATGTTTCCTGGATTTAATTAAATCTAAAAGTTCATTTTTAGAATACCCTTCAAACATACTCATAGCGTCATTATCACAAACACTTAAACCACAATTCAGCATGACCCTTTTTACAACTACATCCATAGCCAAGGGGTCTAGGATCGCACTCAGGTAATCAAACCACAAAGAGTGCACCCGCTCTGATACCAATTGAATGTTCAATATGTGTCTAAAACACCTTTGAACGTTAAGACCCCTAGTTACAAAATTACCAATTCAAGCTTTATATCAAACAATATATGTGATGAAAATGATAACAAACTTATAACAGAATTAATAAAAAATCTAAATCATAAATAATCACAATCACAGTAGTAATTAAATGGTAAAGATAAAGGGAGGAGAGATGCAAACACAAGGATAACACGCGATGTGTTATCGAAGAGGAAACTGAAGCCCTTGGCGTAAAATCTCTCCACCATCCTCCAAGCGGTCAATAATCCACTAGAAAATGTAGTTGGGATACATGAACCACAATAGAACCTCCAAGCCTAATCTACCTAGGTACCTAAGCCCTCCAAGCTTCCTGCTCCAACAAGGTTGCGCCGAACCTTTTTCTTTTCTAACTTACCGAATTCCGCTACTAAACCATAGTATCAACCAATGAATATTGGTTCCTTCCAAACTGCTTCCCTTAGCACCAAATGAACCTTCTCACAGACGTGGGTGTGGTGAGAAAACGATTTGGTCAATGATCTCTCAAGGATGTATCAATGGAGAGGAAGAGAGTAGAGGAATTTGTAGAGTCTCTTAGATAAAGATTGGGGATGAGGCAATGTTGTTATGCTCTAGGGTTTCTCTCACAAAATTCTCTCTGGAAGCTCTCTACATTTTGTGGGTATAAGGGTCTACATATAGTGGTGTGTGTTTGGAATACGAAGAGACATTTTTTGCCAAACAGGGCAGGTTGGCGACTTGGTCTCGCGGCTTGTCCAAGTCGCGAGTTCTAGTCGTGAAGTAACTGCCTAGTCAGCCTGGGACTTTTGTCTTGTAGTGTGACAGCTGGCACGACCCTTCAACTCCCATGTGTGCTTCTCACGTGCTTGTAGTTGGCAGCTTGCCAGTCGCGAGTCAGCCGCGAGTCCTAGCCACGAAATTCTGCTTCTTTGCACATACTTGAGCTTTTCTTCACACTCTCTTCACACACTACCCTTACATGAATCCCACCTAAATACAGAGTTATTAAGTGCTAAATTACAAGCAAATTGGCACAGAATAAATCCAACAAGATGTTTGATAAATTTCAACCTTACATGAAATAATAACAATTCAGGACAGTTTGGATGGAGAACCTGAGGTTTTACTGGATTCAAATGCACTTAGTGAAGATGGAACTATAGCTTTGAACACGTATTCAGTTAGTGAAGATGCTAAATACTTGGGTTATGCGCTTAGTGCTAGTGGTAGCGATTGGGTGACAATCAAAGTAATGCGTGTTGAGGATAAGAAAGTTGAAGCTGATACTATATCATGGGTGGGTATCTTAATCTAAGTACATGTTTTATTCATCCAAATTGGTAAAACAATTTACTTTTTGATAAAATCGGAGACAAGGCTAATGGAAGGGATTTTATATATTGTAATTTCAGGTTAAGTTTTCTTCCATTATTTGGACTCATGATAGCAAAGGTTTTTTCTACAGCCGATATCCTGCTCCCAAGTAAGTCATCATCATGCTCTTACATTTTACGCGAAATGTCAAAATTGGAATCTTGACAGGGTGCCCCATTGATGATTGTGGGTTTTAAAATTTGCATTTACCAATTTTTAGAAAGAAAAAGTTTGCCAAAAATCTGGACATAATTTTATGCAAAGTTAAATTGGATGTTGGAACTGCTAAAAGCCATTGTGTATGTTTGGGCAAGAGAAATTGGATTTATTACATAATTTTGTTGTGGTAAGAGCTGTAGCGGTCATGAATATTCAATATTCAACAACCAAACGATGTTCAGACTTGAATTTAAATACTGTAAACATAATAGCAGTGAAAAGGTCATACTTCCCTGAGAAAAAAAAAAAAGTAAACATGGACTTAGATCTCTCGGTTTTAAGTCATGTGGTGATTGGTGAAGGGCAGATGAAATTTACGTGGAAGTTACTTCTCCGTTTGTTCGGCTTGCAATGGTTAAATCTGAATATGTTTTATTTTGACCGTAAATTTTTTTCTAAAATTGTGTAAACATTTTACCTCTAAATTATGTTTGGTGAGACATAAAATAGTTTTTAATAAAAAAAATATTTTCAAGGGTTTACTTGTATTTTCTGAAAATGCTCTTAAAAGTATATTTTAAGTTTTTGTCCATGTTCCTAAAAATGCTATTAAAAAAAAAAATCTCTAATACTTTTCCACATTTTTCTCATGCCCTAAGAACCTATATAATAAAAAATAGATAAAGGAGAATTTTAGATCAAAAAAATTTGTGATTAGTGACTGTGGCAGCAGCGGTGGTAGGTGAATAGAGACAAGGGTGTGGTAGTTGGGTGACTAAAAGTGGGGGGTAGAGGTTCGATTGATGAGTTTTTGGTGAGATAGAAAATGTCTTACGGCAAATGATAAACAATTTTCCACAAGAATTTCCTTTATTTTACAGTCAACGGAAAACAACAATTTATTTCTCAACCAATTGACCACCAATTTGAATCGCCCCAAACACTCGTGAATGCAAAAATATTTTTCAAAAATCAATTCTCGTCGAACAATATGTTAGGTTCTAAAGATTTATGATTTTATGTATTTAGAACTCTAATATGTAATGTTGGCAAACCATGATCAAAACAGGTTGTTTAGTCTTGTTTAGGCTTGCTCAAAGTTGTGTCTTTTATGTAAAGTTAGAATCAAGCTGTTGGAGAAGTTACTATGCATTTCGGTCAATTTTCGTTGAACAATATGTTAGGTTTTAAAGATTTAGGATTTTATGTATTTAGAACTTTAAAGTGTAATATTGGCAAACCATGATCAAAACAGGTTATTTAGTCTTGTTTAGGCTTGCTCAAAGTTGTCTCTTTTATGTAAAGTTAGAATCAAGCTGTTGCAGAAGTTACTATGCATTTCGGCCTAGCTCGATCGATCAAAACTTAGGCTCGATCAATCGAATCTTGGGCAGAATGTTTTTTCTGTAGAATTTCCAACTCAGCCTAAGCTCATTAAGGATTAGGGTTTTAGATCCAGTTCTCCTAGTATATAAAGGAAACCCTAAGCACGTTTTTAAAAGACTTTTCAAAGAGAGAAGAGTGTGCCTCTTTTGTATTTAGGGTTTTGTACCCAAACCTTTCTAAGGTCTTGTGGCTCATATTGCTGTTTGTGTGAATCTCTTGTGAGATCTGTGAGGAGCTTTCCTTTACACAAGCTTAGGGTTATCAAGATTCAAGATTCGTTCAAGAACTTAATGATCATTTAGTTGCTGCTATAAGAGCTTAAAGATACACAAGCGAGTGTGCTTGTATTTGTTGGAGAATCCAAAGAAAGAAGGAATTCGTGGTCTCGGAGCTTGCACGTGGTCGTGTCAGTAAGTTTCTACTAATGGGTAGCAGTAAGATGTTAGTGGTCTAAGTCTTATTGTAAAAATTCAATTCTTTCTATAGTGGATTCAAGTTTACCTTGAGGATAGTTAGGTTAAATCCTCCCCAGGTTTTTATTGGTGTGATTTCCTAGGTGATCATATCTTTATGTTATTTATTTTTCCACTGCTATATATTTGATATGATTGTTTGATTGTGATAACCTAGATTTGCATAATTTGACTAAGTTAATCACTTGGCTAATTAACTAGGTTAATCCTGTTGTTGTTTTAAGGGGTCTAAAAACTATACAAGTGGTATCAGAGCGGGTAGCTCTTTTGTTTTAGATCTTTTGATCTAAGAGCTGATCCTTGACCCTGTTGTCATGGACAATTTGAAGTGTCTGTCTGATCATGTTTCTGTTGATTTTATTGATGCCTGTGAAACTCTTCGTAAGGAATTATTGAAATCTATGAAAATTACTAAGAAATTTAAGGAAGAGTTAAAATTGGCTAATCTTGAAAAAGAGGAATTGGTTGTTAGATTAGATGAATCTAATAAAAAGAATGAATTTTTGAGAAATCAAATTTCCTCTCAAGATGAGAAGATGAAAAGCTTCGAATAAGAGTTAGTTGAATCTAAAACTAAAATTGAAAATTTGATTAGTGCCAAGCTTGCTGTTGATAACAGAAGTGTTTCTGTTTCTCTTAAGCCTGAAACTGAGAAAGTTTATATCCCTCCTTTCAAGAGGAATAATAAAGAAAAGACTTATTTTGCTAGGTTAGATCAAGGTAAAAGTTCTAATGTTGACGCTGAAGTTTCTAAACCTATGTCTAAACCTACTGTCAGAGAGCTTAATAAATCTGTTTTTGTGCCTACTTGTCACCGTTGTAGTGTTGTTGGTCATATTAGACCAAAGTGCTCTTTGTTGAGGTAAAAACCAAAATCTGAGACTAGATTTGCTGCTAAGAATACTGATGTTCCTAAATTTGTTCATGTTTGCCACTTTTGTGATGTCTCTGGTTACATTCATCCTAATTGTCATAAATTGAAATTTAAGCATTCTGTATGTCAATCTAGGATATGTGATGATAATTCTCCTGCCATAAGTCCATATAAATTGTTTCATATTATTTTGAAAAATTTAAGCTTGTTGGCCTGTGAAAGGAATTTACAGGATTTCAATTTTTTTCAAAAAATTTGTGTAATCCCTCAAATACACTTTACTTCTTATGGATTTTCACCTACAAAGCCGAAGATTTGTGCTATATGGGTGAGAAAAGGTTCTCTAAGGTGAGTGTTGTTGATTTGTCCCTGATTTAATTCTTGCAATTATTTGTGGACATGTTTTGTTTCTATTTTTGGTTGTTTTGTTGATTTTAGGTTTTTTTTTTCTTATTAAAAAAAATCCGAAAACATTGAAAATTTTCAAAAAGAAAAAAATCTTTTATTTTGTGTCTTGTTTTATTTGTTTTGAGGATTACATGAATTATAATATCTCTCTCTTGATTTAGAACATGCATGACATTGTGGAGAAACTTGAATAGTATGCTAAGCTATTTCTTATTTTGTGTGTGTATGTACTAGTTTGTACATGTACTCAAGGGTTAATTGAGAAATTGATATTTCTTATTTGTGTACCCTCTATAGCTTAGTTAAGCGTTGTAATGCATTGCATTTGCAATATTCATTTAGCATAATGTGTGCTTTTTGTTTTTGGTCATAAATTTTTTAAAACTAAAAAGATTTTTGTGTTTTGTATTTCACATCTTAGATTTATAATCAAGGATTCGCCATATTATCTTTACATAACAAGTTTATGTACCTTGTTTAGCTTTGATGAGCTTATTTATTACACTTTACTAGTTGAAGCTTTGTAGTGTATGTTGTGTGGGAAAGATGTGTATGGTTTTTGATCACTTTTTCTTAATCTTGAAGTCGCATGTCTTTGACTGTCGGACTTGAACCTTTTGAGAAAGATATAAATAACCATCTCACCACTGTTTACTAGTCAATTATGAACACCTTAATGCATATCGTAAGATTTTGTGCTCGAGAAAGTGTAGCACATGCACAAAAAGAACATAAGGTGTAGCCTTAGTTTAAATGCTAAAATTGGTTTGTACATTATTGGACTTTAAGTTAAATCAATCAAATAAAATTGGTGTGTACATTATCCCGGCTATCTTTAATAAGTTTTTGATTAACTAAAATTGGTGTGTACAATATGAGGCAAAATCAAGAAACTTACATGATTGTAAGCTTTTATTCTAGGAGATGTGAGAGTTATATGATGTAACTCTTTAGGTGATAGTCTCTCTCAAATTTATGTGATGAATTTTGTAGAAATTGTGGTTAATTTCTATTTACATATCACCTCACATGTATCTCAAGTTTTTGCTAGTTGCATACACTACACAAGTTACTCTTTGTTAAACTTGGTACATTTTATTGTGTGTGATCTTGTTGTGGCCATCCAAGATTAAAAGTTCATTGATCTTAATACAAAATGTGTTTAAAATTTGAGAAATTGGAAATTCTAGAGCTTGAATGTACCCGAATTGGGGATTTTGTTCAAATTGGGTTTAATTGATGAAATGGCTTGTTGATTTGATGTAATTGATCATTATTATCTATCCTCTAACTTGTGTGATGATCAATTGGTCAATTGTTTATAAAAATGAAAAAGTGGTTTTTCAAATTTTGGAGTTTTTGTCAGAAACCCTATGCTCAAGCCAATTTTGTGAATTTGAACTTACATTGAACTTAGTTTCACTGCATTAGAGCATGCATCATGAAAAAAATTTTCGTGCATCATTTATGTTTAAGATTCACATGCATTGCATTGTTTTTATATCCATCTTGCAATTTTGCAGTCATATCTCTCATTGTTTTCACACATGCATACACTTTGCTAAATTGGGTACTCAACTTGATTCAAAAATTGATTGATTAATTTTTGAGTTATGTACTTGTTAGTATATGCTATTTTTATGTGTGAACTGCAAAAAATATTTTTCTTAAGAGATATGATGGATAATCAATGTGCCAATATTTTCTCAACTCATGCAACTATTTATGGGTCACATGGTGTCAAGTTTGCATTTATTGAAAAAGAGAATATTTTTCTTCATGTGTATCCTTACCTTAGTTTTTAACTTTGGTTTGTGTGTCTTTTTTATTTTTCCCACCTCCTCATTTTTCCCCAAAACTGTTTTTCCCAAAACTTGTTTTGTTTTTCCTATTTTTATAGGGGGAGAAGCTTGTTTTTACCCTTTGTTGTTCAGAGGAGGAGTTGTCTCTATTTTCTATAGAGCTTTTTTTGTGTTCCCTTAATTCTCTATTTTCTCTTACTCTATTGCGTATGTTTTCTGTCTACCTTCTGATTGGGTAATCTTTGTCAATACGTGACAAAAAGGGGGAGAAATAGTTGATATGTGGGAATCTTGTCTGTTCTATTTAGGGCGAGTTAACATTTTTTTTGATGTACCTAACTTAGGGGGAGAGTTAGTTTGCATATTTGTTGATTTACTGTTTTTCTGTCACACATGCGCTTATGCGTTTTGTTTAGTGTTTCAGGAAATATACAGGTTGATTCAATTAAGCTGCTATCTACACTTGCAACTGATGGATAATAGTTAGGATTGGATTTGTTATAATGCGTATTTTTTGTGTAAAAGGCTTTTATTTGTAAACTTTGAGCTTTTAGTTTATGTTTTGTCACGGATTGCCAAAGGGGGAGTTTGTTAGGTTCTAAAGATTTACAATTTTATGTATTTAGAACTCTAATGTGTAATGGTGGCAAACCATGATCAAAATAGGTTGTTTGGTTTTGTTTAGGCTTGCTCAAAGTTATGTCTTTTATGCAAAATTGGAATCAAGCTGTTGTAAAAGTTACTATGCATTTCGGCCTGGCTCAATCGATTGAAGCTTAGGCTCGATCAATCGAATCTCGGGCAAAATATTTTTTTTTGCAAAATTTCCAACTCAGCCCAATCCCATTAAAGATTAGGGTTTTAGATCCAATTCTCCTAGTATATAAAGGAAACCCTAAGTACGTTTTTAAAAAACTTTTCAGAGAGAGAAGAGTGTGCCTCTTTTGTATTTAGGGTTTTGTACCCAAACCTTTCTAAGGTCTTGTGGCTCATATTGCTGTTTGTGTGAATCTCTTGTGAGATCTATGAGGAACTTTCCTTTACACAAGCTTAGGGTTATCAAGATTCAAGATTCGTTCAAGAACTTAATGATCATTCAGTTGCTGCCAAAGAGTTTAAAGATACACAAGCAGGTGTGCTTGTATTTGTTAGAGAATCCAAAGAAAAAAAGAGTCCGTGGTCTCGGAGCTTGTACGTGGTCGTGTCAGTAAGTTTTTACTAGTGGGTAGTAATAAGATGTTAGTGGTCTAAGTCTTATTGTTAAACTTCAATTCTTTCTATAGTGGATTCAAATTTATCTTGAGGATAGCTAGGTTAAATCCTCCCCAAGTTTTTACCGGTGTGGTTTCCTGGGTGATCATATCTTTGTGTTATTTATGTTTCGGCTGCTATATACTTGATATGATTGTTTGATTGTGATAACCTAGATTTACATAATTTGACTAAGTTAATCACTTGACTAATTAACTAGATTAATCATGTTGTTGTTTTAAGGGGTCTAAAAACTATACACAATACACAACTTTAAAAATTTAGTAAAACATTTTATATATATTGCTAGCAAAGGACATTCTTCTTATTTTTAAAGTCTTGTAACTGAATGATATGATTCTCTATCCATCATAAGAAGAATCAAGTTTGCAATCCCCTTCACCTACAAACTGTAACAATTGAAATAAAAAAATAATAATAAAAAACTCTTAAATCCTTGTTATGAATGTAATATATTATTGTTGGCCGCTACCATTTAAGCCATGGGTCCTAGGGCCTGATAAGTCATGAAAACACCAAGATCCAGGTTTAAGGCAACCCCACATTGGGTGACTTAGTGGTATACTTAGACTGTTCTAATTCTTTTGTTCTATGTTATATACCACTATATAATCTCAGCATCTCATACTTCCTCCCCCTCTATAAAGTAACTAATAAATTTAATGAAAAAATAAAAACAAAACACATAATCTGCTATATATGCACTATTTTGAAGACTTACTTGAAAGCATAAGAGGAAATCTATCCTTTACTTACTAACTAAAACACTTCATTCACCTTCAATTGGCTACAATCCTCAGGCCTAATTTGTCTATAATATTGTAACAAATACCACTAGACCTGACCATGACTAAATACTTGAATATTACCCAACCTAAATAAAATGTGAAAAACAAGATCTGCATTTCCTATATTGTTTTTTGGTAAACATTAATATCAATCCTAAGTTCAGGAAAAAAAATTGGAATTTTGGTTTTGACGACCAAAAAAAAAGAATAATAATATACTAAGATTTAAGGCTAATTATATTATGGAAAATAATTGTTTCTCAATAAATTTCAAATGAACCGTTAAGAAAAAAAAAATTTGAAGTTCTTTTCAATTGCAAATATAATCTATGAATATTTAATTTTATTAAGTTTTGAAGTAATTTCTCTTTTAAATAATAATTTTTTTTTAAAAAAAATCATATTTCTTTTTTGTTGCAAGATATAGTTTTGGCTATGTTCTTGATTGAAAATATTTGTCTCTAGTTGTAGTAGAAACATGAATAGTAAGCACATGTAAATTCACTTTATAAATTCAGAAAGAAATGATTATAAATAAATGATGATCTTCTAATATTTATTATTCATTTGGTACAATTAAGAAAGAAATTTTGATAAATAAAAATAACATATAAGTGATTTAGATCTACTACCATTCCCATTAAAATTTTGAAGAAAAAAAACCAATATGATATACTTGTGCTCTTGACACACCTGGTTGAACACTCTTCTTATCTAATAGTTTGCCCTTAATTACTTTTGATGATTAGAAAAGAATTTTTGTTTGTTTACTAAGGATTTTAATTAGTTGCATAAATTACATTTTTTCCTGGGAATTGGGAAGATCATAAAATTGGACTAATCTTTCCAGATTAGATGTCAGATACAGTATTTTCATGATTTAAGAGCCAAAATTTTAAAATTACTCCGTTGACCAAACTTTGATAGAGTTTGATCAAGCTAATTTGAAAGCTCGGAAATGTGTTGAAAACACACGAGCAGTTTAGACCCCCAATTTAAAATTATGGCTTGGTTGATTTTACACTAACTTAGTACTAAGTGCGGAATAGTGTAAACACAAGCGTATAAGCACAACAACTACTCTAATCCATATTTAAAGCACCACAGCAGTAAAAATGAAATGAACAAGAGTAGGGAAGAGAGATGCAAACACAGATAATATCGAGACGTGTTATCAAAGAGGAAACCGAAGAACTCGGTGAAAAACCTCTCCGCCGCCCTCCCAGTGGAAATCGATCCACTAGACAATTAGTTGGGATACATGGGTTAGCAAGAGACCCTACAAGCCTAATCTACCCGATGTACCTAAACCCTCCAAGCTCTTACTCCAACAAGGCTTCTCGGAACCGTGTCTTGTCTTAGTTCTTTGGATCCCGCAACAAGCTCCATGTTGCATCTGCCATCATTGGCTTCTTCCAATGCTTCCTAGTAGCACCAAAATGTCACTTCACACTCTGAAAGGGTATGGTAAGTGTTTGAGCTATCAACCTCTCAATGGTATGGAAATGAAGAGGTAGGAGATGAGGAAATTCTCAAAACAAATGTGTAGAGGATTGTGGGTATAACAATCTCTAACTCCCAAGGTGTTTTGCTAGGGTTTTTCTCTCAGAGACTCTCATCTCAATTGTGGGTAATGTGGGTATAAATAGTGTGGGTACAGAAAGTGTGACTTAGGCTGGACAAGCTGGCAGAACAGAATTCCTTGTGGGTGTCTCGCGGGAAGGCCTTACCCACGAGATACTCGTGAGACACAGCTGTCTCCACCTGGCCTGACTCTTCGCATTCCAGCATATGTAGGGCACATGTATCACTTCATGGGAAGCTAAGTCGCGAGACACCCGCGAGAATTCTTCAATCTTCAAATGCTTGAGTCTTCACACACTCTCTCTCTAACACACAACCCTTATAAAGAAATCCCACAACAAATACAAGGTACAACAGATTGAATATAATTACAATCAAATTTGTTACAGAATATAAGCCAACAAAAACAAATAGTTGTAAATAATAACTTTACAATCTCCCCCTTTGGCTATTCCGTGACAAAACCCCTAAAACATACACTAGACTTAAATGTGAGTTTGGGAACACTAGCAAAACTCACTCACACCTAATCTAGAAACTGTGAACCTCTTGAACCATAGTGACAAGTATCTCCTGAAACATAACAACATAATAAGTTCATGGTTATGCAGAAAACTTGTAATGAAAAATGGTACAAGCATTATGCGAACAAGCAAAATGGAATGAAGTACTAGACCATGGCTTGACCAAACACGCAATCACTTATACAAAAGTGATCACAATGCTCATTCACACTTGGAATGAACATTCGGACATTCAAGTTGACAAACACAAGGCAAATCACTTGAATGACCACCACTCAACCAATGCATAGTACATGAAGTATATGCATCTAGGAAAAGTCCTACAAGGGCACAAGAGTGAGGTACTTAAGACATACTAACAATATCTTAAAAGTACAAAAGAAATGCTACAAAAGCATTGAGAAAATCACAAAAAAAAAAAAACTGAAATAAAACAGAGTATTAAAACTTTAAACAAAAGCAGTAGTAGTAAACATAAACCAGCAGTTATAAAAACTAAAATAAACATAGGTAAACCGTTTGTGAACCAATAACCAATGCTTATAAGTCTAAAACTATGCTCCCCCTAACACTGTGCAAGCTCTTCCTCAGCTTCCCCTCAAAATTTTCTCCCCCTTTTTGACCGGAATGGCCAAAGAGACTAGAACTGATCTGACTTGGAGTCTGATCCATGTGCGGAGGACAAGTCCTGAATCTGTGATGATAACGCGGTGATCTATCCTTGAAGGTATGCAAACTGGTTCACGGTGTGTTGTACATAAGAATCTAGCACTGTATACATCTGATCCATTTTAGCCATTAATTGATCAAGTTTGCTTAAACCTTGTGTTGGAGCAGAAGATGATGGCTATGCTAAAGTCTCTGGAGCAGAAGTGAATCTATCAATCACCTCCTCTATATCTCCACCCTCATCTTGCTCAACACGAGGTTGTGGGATGGTATGCACACCAGTCCTGGAACCTCTGATGTGGGCTGTGCTCCTAGATAAGGTATGAGCACCAATGGGATAGTCCCTCTGAACAACCGTAAGACCACTTGGAAGTTTGAGCCTCTCTTTTGCAATAAAGCCCATAATAAGAGTGGGGAAGGGTATGATAGTCCTGGAGTTCTGCTTACTAATACTCTTCTTTAGTAAGTGAAAGATGTGCCCACAGATATCAATTTATTTGTGAGTGAAGAGATCATATAGTAAGAAGGTCCTTGGAGCAGACAGTGTAATTAGGTTTGTCACTGGGTACAAATTGTGAATCATCACATAGGCTAAGGTTCTCATCTCTGATGAGAATGGTATTGTGTTCATGGCATTCTTTGTCATTGTTCCACCAAGTGTTTCCACCATTTCTGCAATCGAACCTAACTTATCCTCATATTGGGTGGTGATAGGTTGAGATGGAGGACGAACTTCAAGAAAGTCTTGAATGCTATCCTTCGTAATGACAAACTCTTTCCTTCTCACCCAGCAGTTGATGTGATCATCTTCTACAGTGGCGTTTGAGAAGAATTCTCTGATTATTTCTGAGTAGACCACTCCACTTGGTCTCAACAATTTGGTCCATGTCCTTTTTTTTGAAAATATCAGGAATAAATGTGTCCTCTAGAGATTCCATTTGAACTACCCTTTCCATGATGATTGTTCTATGCTTGTAACAGTCATTGAACTTCATATCAGCCTCCGCTGATTTGAAATGCCCAGAATCGGTGCGTGCACATTTAGAAGATGATTTCTTCTTAGCTACATGCTTGGTAGGAGACATCTGCACAATTTCACAAAGCAGAAAGGGAACATGTGCACAAACACCAAAAACAAAACACAAAAACTTGATTAGATTCAAGTTAGTTCAAAACAAAGGTAAACGAATTTAAAACGAAGCATAGTTGAATTTTAACAACATGCTTGAACATCTAAATCTATAAAACATAAATACAATGCATCAAAATAAGGGACTGTGCATGTGTGTACTAATGTGTGCATGTGCTGATGCATATGGGTGCGTGTGTTGATGCATGAAAGTGCAGCACCAGATGCAAGAGGGGTGCCTAGGTGTGTGCCTAAATTGTTCAACATGAGCAATGTGTATGAAATATATGAACGATGACCACACCAAGTGAAACATGGGCACACAAGTGAAAACCCATAGATTGAAATCACTTGATTCCAATTAGGCACAAAAATGTCACACGGACATTATGTCAAACACCTAGCATGCATAAATGTACTCTAATCATGAATAATGCATGAACATGGGAAAATCTACCCTCAATACAAGTTAAAGTGCCTCATGGGGCCAACACAAATGCACAATAAGTAAATGAAACTCAGCCCAATAAAAAAAATTGAAAGAGCAGTACAAATTATATAAAACCCAACCCAAATTCGAAAAATTCCCAAATTTTGAAACCCTAACAACATTACTGCAAAATCCAAGAAAGTTATGAGGAAAATGGTGAAAGAAACATACCTTGATGTAGAAATTGCAAAAGAATGCTTGAGATTGAAGGAGTTTTGAAAGAAATTGATTTTGGGTTGAAAGGGGGTTCGAATAAGGTTATGCGAGGGAAGTGTTTGATATTTGAAAAACTGTCACAGTTGCTATATAAAACTGAAAACACGAGTTTTTCACGGGTTAGAGAGTAACGAGACAGTAGCAAGACAATCGCGAAAATGGCCACTGAAGCACATGAAATTTCGTGAGAAGCTCTAGGTCATGAGACAGTCATGATACTCTCTGTGTAAATTGATAAAAACCATTTGCCAAGCAGCATTTCGCGAGAAACTGTTGGTCACGAAACAATCGCAAGATATTCGCAATAGTTTCTGTGTAAATTTGCAAAAAGATTATTTCCCTCAAACACTTTTCGCGGGAAGCTCTAAGTCGCAAGCTTCTCGTGAGAAAACCTCTGAACCAGTTTTTGAAGAACAACACAAAAATGCATTTTGAACAAAAATAAAGAACACGAAAGTATAAAATCACTTTCAAAAACAAATAAAACACTTAAAATTCTTTTTGGGTTTGATCATCAAGTATTTGATTATATACATCACATTTGAACATGTACTATCACACAAATGAGATAAGCATTCATTGAATCAAAGTCTTGTGTGTTGTGGGTGAGTATCAAGTGTGAAATAGTCCCTAGACCAAAGTGAAGCTTCAATGATCAATTCAATCGAGTCATACACAACTGATACAAAATCAAGTGGACTATCTCAATTATAGAAATGAGTATATATGACCTCCCACATATTGATTACATAACTTAGAAGCTTTTCATTTGGCTTCTGCATAAATCATAAACAGATTACATTTGATCCATTGTGGATGATACATCTCCTTTTTGAGATCGATGCTTTAAATTTTTTATATTTCAATATTGATGATTAGCCTTTGGTTTTTTGAGCACCATACAATTTAGAACACAAGTCGCTTTCCCTTTCTCCTAGTCAAATATTAGTATGTGCGACAGGCTTTTGCAGCTCTATATCTCTTTTCATTTGGAGATTTATATTTAGAGAGCTCTTTTGCAAAAACAAAAAATAAAGTGGGAAGAGATATAGACACAAGTCTATGCATGTATCAAGACCATCAAGATTACTGACCAATCATTCATGACAAGCTTGAAGATCTATTTACAACAGTCACACATAATTTTCAAGATTTCTTCCACAAAGATAAATGTGCATACATAACAAGCTAAGTTCGTAAATGCACTACGCCATAAGTACGAAGGTACTAGGCCAAACTCACATGTGACATACACAAAACAAATGATCAAACTTTTTGAGATTTTTCAAATTTTTATGGGTTTTTGAATTTTTTGAACACACCAAAAATAGAACAAGAAAAGTAAGATCAACAGAAAACAACTGGAACACACCAAAACAAGTAAAAGAAAACAAACTATAAAATGAAGACAATGCATGATAAGATGCAACAGCAAATGTCCCTAATCATTGAAAGAATTAGTGCATGGACATGTTATAATGCTTATGCATGAGTACCCCTTTTCACCCATACGTCACGTGCATTTGGGGTGATATCCTTGACGGATTGGGTACGAAAGTTGGGACTTTCAAACCTTCATGTGAAGCTTTCCAAATAGTTGGTGAAGGCACCAATCATCTTCATCACGTCCATCATCCCTGGATCACGGTTTTTACTTCTAGGTTGCTCACCACCCCAAGTCCTCCCATCATTTCTCCTTCCTCATGACCGAGGAGCACTTGCATTGTTCAATGCTCTCAGCTTATGATAGTTAGGTCTTGTATGTCCTTGTAATCCACAAAAGTGACACACATGATTCGTTCTAGGACCCTATTGTGATCTTCCTCTAGATCCAAATCTGGCTTCTGATTGATTATGGGACTTATTAAACACTCATTGATTAGCCACATTCTTCTTCTTTTCAGCCTTAACTTTCTCAGGTGTCGACTCTTCTACAACCGTATCTTTGGCCTTTACGAACTTCACTTCTTTGGTGACATTGGCTAATGAGTTGCTCCCTCCGGTATATCCCAATCCGGACTTGTCTGAGGCATGTTTTTGAGATGAAATAACATCATCTAGCTTCTTGGAAGAGACCCTTTCCATCTTGGCTTGTGCTTACACTACCTCTTGCTCAAGAAATCTCACTTTTGTGTAAGCTTCTGATAGCTCACCATTTAGTGTTTCAAACTCACATTTCGCCTCTTTATATCATACCAGAAGGCTTTTGTAATCCTCTTCAGCTCTCTTCATCCTTTTAATGGCTGCGTTAGCCACCTTTGCATATCCACCGGTCTTCTCAAGGAGGGAATTATAAGTCTCTTACAGACCCACTTCTTCTCCGTCTACCTCATCTTTAGATTCCTCAACTATTCCAATTGATTCCAAATCAAAGTGCTCACCAACCTCCTTCACAAGTGCACCCAAATCATTTGAGGAATCCACATGAGCAATGGTCATAAATGCGAAGTAGTTTCCTTCTCCGTCACAACTCTCTTCAGAATCAGAATTTGAGGAATTTGAATCACTCAGTGTTGTGGCATACGCCTTACCCTTTCCTCTTAGATAATTTGGACACTCCTTCTTGAGATGTCCATGGCCATTACATTCATAACACACAATGTCTGAAGAAGATTGAGAATCCTTTCCCTCTTTCCTCTTAAACTCTTTCCTATCACCTCTTGGAGATGAGAACTTCGTTCTGTTGAATGGTTTCCCACTATTCTTCATCTTCAGAAATTTTTGAAAGTTCTTCGCAAGAAATGCTACTTCCTTCTCCACTCCATCTTCTTCGAAGGAATCATCCATTCTTTCGGTGATGGTTTTGAGAGCAAGCGATTTACTCGTCTTATGTGAAGGCAGTCCAAGCTCATACATTTGAAAAGACCCAATGAGCTCTTGGATCTTAATTTCATCCAAATCTTTGTTTTCCTCTATGGCTGTGACTTTTGCTCGAAAGCTCTCCAGTAAGGACATCAGGATTTTTCTCACCACCTTAGTATCTTCAATCTTCTCACTAAGATTGAGCTTAGCAATAACAATTTCATTGAGCTTCCCAAAAAATGAATCGAACAATTCATCATCACCCATCTTGAGCTCTTCAAATTTGATGGTAAGCACTTGGAGCTTTGTGTCCTTAACCTTCTTTGTACCTTCATATGTAGTCTCCAAAATCTCCCAAGCTTCCTTGGCAACTGTCATGTGAGATATCCTGTGGAATTCATCTGGAGACATACCACAGAAAATAGCATTTAAGGCTTTACTATTAGCATTAGCCACCGCAAGAGTTGCCTTATCCCAGGTGGATTTTGTAGCCTCCGGCCCGGTCCAACCTACTTCAACCGCATCCCAAACGGTATTATCAATAGAGCATAAAAATGCCCTCATTTTGACTTTTCAGAAAGCATAATTGTTACCATCAAAAAATTATGGAACATTTAGGGATTGAGACCTATGCATCTCAAAAATGGTCAAAGATCACACTTAGGTATTTAAACCACAGCGAGTGTACCCGTTCTGATACAAATTGAAAGTTCGAAAATGTGTTGAAAATACACGAGCAATTTAGACCCCCAATTTAAAATTACGGCTTGGTTGATTTTACACTAACTTAGTACTAAGTGCGGAATAGTGTAAACACAAGCGTATAAGCACAACAACTACTCTAATCCATATTTAAAGCACCAAATCAGTAAAAATGAAATGAACAAGAGTACGGAAGAGAGATGCAAATAAAGATAACACCGAGACGTGTTATCGAAGAGGAAACCGAAGAACTCGACGAAAAACCTCTCCACCGCCCTCCAAGCGGAAATCGATCCACTAGACAATCAGTTGGGATACATGGGTTAGCAAGAGACCCTCCAAGCCTAATCTACCCAATGTACCTAAGCCCTCCAAGCTTCTACTCCAACAAGGCTTCTCAGAACCGTGTCTTGTCTTAGTTTTCCGGATCCCGCAACAAGCTCCATGTTGCATCTGCCATCATTGGTTTCTTCCAATGCTTCCCAGTAGCACCAAAATGTCACTTCACACTCTGAAAGGGTATGGTAAGTGTTTGGGCTATCAACCTCTCAATGGTATGGAAATGAAGAGGTAGGAGATGAGGAAATTCCCAAAACAAATGTGTAGAGGATTGTGGGTATAACAATCTCTAACTCTCAAAGTGTTTTGCTAGGGTTTTTCTCTCAAAGACTCTCATCTCAATTATGGGTAATGTGGGTATAAATAGTGTAGGTACAGAAAGTGTGACTCAGGCTGGACAGGCTGGCAAAACAGAATGTCTCGCGGGTGTCTCGCGGGAAGGCCTTACCCGCGAGATACTCATGAGACACAACTGTCTCCACCTAGCCTGACTCTTCGCATTCCAGTATGTGCAGGGCACATGTATCACTTCGCGGGAAGCTAAGTCGCGAGACACTCACGAGAATTCTTCAATCTTCAAATGCTTGAGTCTTCACACACTCTCTCTCTCTCTCTAACACACAACCCTTACAAAGAAATCCCACAACAAATACAGGGTACAACAGATTGAATATAATTACAATCAAATTTGGCACAGAATATAAGCCAACAAAAAAAAAAAATAGTTATAAATAATAACTTTACATAATTGATGGCCAAATGAACTAAAAAAATTACCCTACCACCAAAATCCGTCTTATATATGTTACTCAAATACATCATGTGATATTATTAGACAAAGGTTGACAAAAGTTTAAATAAGAGTTGACAAAGAATTCAATCATTAGATCATGATAAATTCAAGCTCATTTGAAAGATTACAGAATTTATTTTAAAATGTCTGCTTACGAGCTTTTATATTGTACCCAAACCGCATAAGATATCACAACTTTCTTGCCATTTTTGAGAAAGCGTCATAAAGCCCAAACAATGTTAAATTGACTTAAATAACATGCCATTGGAAGGATCTAATGATAATGTAGACGACTAAATTTCCAGTTCGAAATAAATCAAACAAGTAAAATAGTTACACAAATGCGAATTTGTATCGATGATTGTGGTATAATTCTCTATAATTACAAAAGAGTTATCCTCTGATTCAATCTCCTTGCAAGACTTATTGATTTGGATTTGTGATAATGTGATTGTGACTTGAACACAAAATATCCTCCAATTTGGTTGAGGGATGGATCGAAGATTGCTAAAACGGAATTACAATGAATCTTTGGCTATGAGCTTGTTAGAAATCCTTTGTTCTTCACGTTCTTCGTGTTCTTCGTGTTCTTGGATTTGTGGTGGAAGTTTTTCGGGGCTTTAAAGGCTTGAACCCGTAGAGCATTACTGATCTGTGATTTATTGATGTTTTCGGACACTCTAAGCTTGATTCCCGCAAACTTTTGGATCTAGGCAGATGATTTGGATGATTTCTCTTCGAATGTTCTTCGTATTCGAAGTTGAAGTTCTTGAAGTTCTTGGAGGCTTTAGAGCTTGGTTCCGGCAGAGCTTCTGGACTTCTGAGTGCTTCAAATGGTTTGGTGTCCTCCTAATGTCTTGGGAAGGCTTCTATTTATAAGAGTTTTGAGGTGGATGAGCGACACGTGGCGGAGTCTGATTGGTGACATATGTCACAGTCTGATTGGTCTGCTTATGTCATCGCTTACACGTGCTGGCTTGATTGTGTCATCGCTTACACGTGCGAGGTTGCTTATGTCATCACCTACACGAGTTGATGCATGATTGGTTCTTGTATGACACTTGGCAAATTTCTGTTGGCTTCTGAATAGTAATAGTAAAACCTAGCAGCAGCATGTGGCGCTTTGTAATTGGCTGCATTTTGTGGACTTGGTAATATGACGTGTCAGCTTGTAATAGGTCGAGAATTTTCCTTCTCTACAAATGCCCCCTCGAGACTCGTTCACACACACAGTTTCAAAGTGTGGTGTGAGAATGAGTTTCGAAAACAGACTTTTACTCTTGGCTCTTCAAATGAAGTAATTGAAGGTGGCGGAGTTTTCAGCAAGATGAGATGATTTCTGAGGAGTAGACCCACCCATATGAAAGGTTTTGATGAGGCTGAAAAGAGGTTTGCAAATATTTGAATGTACTTATATGACTGAGCTTTCTCAGCAGAGGTTAAGTTGAAGTAACTTCAGAAGAGTGTTTTTGGATTGTTGGCGGCGATCACATGGTGTAGAAGATGGGGAAGACGCGAGGATGGTGGCTGGGTACAGCATGCAGAGTCATGGGGCTAGCCTCGTGTTTTTTTAAGAACCGCTGGTGAAGTTATATCAAAAGAGTATACTTCGGATTACGGCGAGGCCATGTGGGAAAGTGGTTGAGTGCGCTTGCATCATCGTTTTACTCAGGTTAAGTTGAGGTAATTTCAGAAGCTTATAGATTCTAGAGATGACAGTGTTGGTGGTGAAAAAGACGGGGATGAAGCAAAGCGAATGGGTGAAACATACGCCACCATGGTACTGGTCCTGTATGTCGGGGACCCTCTGGTGTAGGTGTTTCTAGGAGATACACCTTTGAAAATGGGATGGCTGTATGTTTGCATGGGGTCTGACAGTAGGTCATTGAATGTGCGTAAGTAATGGGACCATACTGACAGACGTTAAGTTGAAGTAATTTCAGAAAAGTTCATTCTGAAATACTTCAAGTTGAATTTAAGTTGGAGTAATTCCAGAAAGTGTGTTTTGAGGTACCAGCAATGATGACCTCTGGATCCCACGCCAATGGGAACATGGAATATGGCTTTGGCAACCCTTTACCAGCCCCAAAGGCTGAACTCTAATGAGCTGGTGCCCCGGAGGTCGTTTCAAGTGTTGGATGAAAGACAATTTGTAGGATACCCCAACACTTTTTACCATCTTCACTTACTGCTACTCGTTGGAAAGGCACAAAAAAATGAAAGATGGAGCTAACTTGTGATTCTGGTCCTAAAAACCAGCCAAGTTGCTGTTTGTTCCAAACCACTGCTTCTGTTGGAAGGCCAAACAATTGGAAAGAAACTACGAGAGACCTGAGATTAGAAACCGGTGTCTCTGCTAGACTTGGATTTCCTGGCCAACCAAATCCACGGAAGCATGGAAGGTCGATGCAGGCCTTGTTATGAATAACTTTATGGACAAAGGTGGTTGTTAGGTGGAGAAACAAAATTTGTTTGGATTTCAAAACTACAATGATGCTGTGAAGAGGGTTTCTACCGAACCATGGGAGGGTTGGTTTCAAACTGATTATGAACCGATATTGGTTGTTGAGTGTTGAGAATGATGAAGCCATAGTGAGAAATGGCTGTGAGAAGGAGGACTTGAAAATTTGAAAGAAGCAAATCTTCATTTATGACTCAGTGTGTTTTTCTGGACGAGTTCTTGACGAATCTGGCCCCTCTATTTATAGCGAAAAGACGAAAAATGGTGGATGGATAGTTGAGAATGGCGGATGTAAATTTTTGGTGAGACCGGTGGATGAGAATGGTAGGTTGAAGATCGGTAGGGAACGAAAATGGTAGGTGAGAGAGATGAAGAATGGTAGGTGGGAATGTTTGGCACCGAAAGGGGAATGGTAAGCTGGAATGTTCGGCACCGAAAAGAGAATGGTAGGTTGGACGGGTGACCCGATGTAATTTCAAATTCAAGACACACTTGTGAGAGTTCATCCATACTTTGAAAGAGAAGCCTTGATGAAGTCTGGAGAATAACCTTGAGGGGATCCAAACTAAATGGATGAATCTCAAATTTTGATATCGAGAGCTTTAGTTTTGGACATTTTCAGTGCTTCGGAGATGTGAATTAGATTGGTGATTTCCAAGTCACAAAAAACTATGCAAGACAAGTCTGGCTCGAAAACCTTGACTTTAGGTTGAATTCAACACAAAAATCAACTAGCTTGGAATTGAGTTATTTGTGTAATTTTCAAGTCTCAAATGTTGGAACGGACTTCAAAATTGGAATGTACGCGAAAAATTGAGCAAGATAGGTCCATCTTAAAAATTTTGACTTTTGGGTCAACATGTACGCAAAAGTCAACTTTTTAGAAATTGGTCGTTTGCACAATTTTCGAGCTTCGAATGAAGAAACGGATCCCAAAATCGAAATGTACTTGAAAAACTGAGTGGGACAGGCCCGTCTTGAAAATTTCAACTTTTTGGTCAAAGTCAAAGGTCTAACTTGGTTAAAGCCCCCTTTTTCTTTTCTCATTTTTTTTTCTTTTTTTTTTTTTTTTTTCGGCTGTTCGGACCGGGTCAGATTTTCGGGTCAGTCCGGATCAAACGGGTCAGACCGAGGTAGTGGAAGATGACGTCATTGATGACGTCATGCTCTGAGGCTGGCGCGTGCAAGCGCGTGAGACACCAACCGGCGCGTAAAAGTGCATGAAAAAGGCTGGAGGCGCGTGGCGGCACATGTTGCTGAAGCAGCCACTACTGGCAGTGCGTGGAGGCGTTTTTGGGCCTGAAATTTCAGGATTCGGCCGATCTAAAGCCGTAGAATATCATGGTTTTGTCATTTTTCTGAAATTGTGAACCTATTCGCACAGGTTTGAGAAACTAAACCGTAGCCCATCGCAAGCTTATGGCGGCGCGTGGTGGCGCGGTTGTTCATGATCTTTCTGGGTTTTGTAGATCGAGGGCCGATGAATCTAATGGTAACACCAGTTTTGTAAAACTTTTCTCGGATTTGTGCAGATTTGAATGAGAAACCCGCAGGACGTTGGGAGTTTTTTGGCCACGCATGGCGGTCCATCGCGACTCTACTGTGAACGTCTTTTCTGGGTTTTGTTGCTCGATGTCCTTAGAAGATTTCGGTGGGTTGATTTTTTGTGAAATCTTGTCAAAAGCTTTTAGAAATTTGGACAGCAGATGGTTGGTGTTGTTGGACTTGCTGTTATTGTAGTCTCCTTTGGCGGTGGCCCTTCTGACATTGTTTGACAATGGTGAATCTGCAATTCTTTCTGCTTTCAAGGTTGGCTGCACAAGTAGCTTTGATCAATGTCTGGGTTAGGACTTCATATCCCAAGTCTAGTGTAGTGTTTTTTTTTTTTTTCTAGATGGCATGTGTACATTTGCAGGCCTATAAGCACTCTCTTTTTTTTTTTTTTCCAGAGGTCTAGTGTAGCATTTTCCTTCTGACACCACAGTCATTTTATGGAATTTACTCTCTTTTTTTTTTTTTTTTCAGAGGTCTAGTGTAGCATTATCCTCTTGACACCACAGTCATTTTATGGAAATTTACTCTCTCTTTTTTTTTTTCAAGATTCAACGCAGCATTCTTTGAAAATCATTTACACACTTCTTTCTCTTTTTCTATTAGCTTCTAGGAATTCCTATATAAAGCTATCCGGAGCATACACTAAATTGCACAAGTGTTGTCTTCAGCTCTCAATACTCTTTAAGTGTAGAAAAACTCTGCCTTTTTACTTCTCTCTTTTTTTCTTTTTTCTTTTTTTTTTTAACATGCTTAGTTTGTACTAACTCTTTTTTTTTTCTTATAAAGCTATCCGGAGCATACACTAAATTGCACAAGCATTGTCTTCAGCCCTCAATACTCTTTAAGTGTAGAAAAACTCTGCATTTTCACTTCTCTTCTTTTATTTTTTATTTTTTATTTTTATAAATAACAGCCTAGAGATTACAATTGATACTCTCTCTTTCTTTTTCTTTTTTCTTTTTTCTTTCTTCTTCTTCTTCTTTTTTTATTTTTTTTTTATTTTTTTTTACAGCTATCATGAAGCTCTTTTTTAAGGATTCGAAAATTGGTCAAGAACCAGCCTTGTTCATCTATAAAGAGAAAAATGACAAAGATGCAAAGGCTGCAACTTTGATTGTTCATCCGCCCATAATTGGAAGATTTTCGGAAAGATGGGGCCATAACTCTTATCTTCTCAATTTGCCGAAATGGTCGCAGGTCGTTCCTCCTGATGATGGTTCTAACTTGGAGATAATTATCCTTCTTGCTTTGCATCACAAAAATGTTGCTAAATCAAAGCCATACGATACTTTGGGACGAGAGATAATTGCAAAGTGTGCCAATTGGGATTCTTCCTTTGGCACGAACGGAGGATTTTCCTATTTCTCCCTTTATTAGGACTGGCTAGAAGATGTGGTTGGTCGTTGTAAACACCTCCTTGATGCAACCCACCTTTACAGTGCTGTCTTTGCTTGTTCACATACGATTACGATGAAAATCTCATGAAAGCATTTTGTGAGTGTCGGAGCCCATCGACGAATACTCTCCATACCCTAGCTGGAGAAATTTCCATCACGCCATGGGATCTTTCCATTCTTGGTGGACTTCCTTGCACAGGTGCATTTTATGATGAAGTGGTACCCAACGCACAAGAGCTGGATGGAACCAATGACCAAGGACGACCCTATCTGCCACACAGCTGTCGCTTTCTTTTCATGGCATACCATCACCTTCAAAATCGGCTAAAAAGAAAAGGGAAGGTGAGTGTTCGTGACTGGATTACTTTTTGGTATAGAGGAAATGGCAGGTACCCGACTCCTAGAAAACCAACAAGGCGGACGACCATTCCCAAGTGTAGTCAAAATCCCTTTGGCGTGATAAACGAGCGTGGACCATGGTCTGACAAAGAACATGGGGTCTTTGTGGATCTTCAAGTTGAGGGTGACTTAAAAAAGGAGACTTACTTATCGGCACTTCTTTCTTGTTGGCTGTGCATATTTGTTTTTCCTATCAAGGATCCAAATAGCATCCGTCCAGGCACTTTCAAGATTGCTAGTTCCATGGCCAATGGTCGTTCATTTGGCCTTGCTGCCCCTGTATTGGCCAGCATTTATCATGGACTCAATACCATTTCTTCCTCTCCTACTCCGAGCAAGTCTGGAGCTAGCTTTGCCATTCATTACGTTTATGTGTGGGTAGCTCATTTTTTTAGAAGCAATCGCATCACCAATGACAAACTGTCTGATCCTTTGATGACAAAATATTCTGGTGTAGACTATGCTTCTCCGTTCAGTGAATTCTCTGCACGAAAGCACATACGCACCGCCAACGACTTCCTTTGGCATGGGACTGCTTTCAAGAAAAGCTATGACCAGACATTCATTGACAACGATCATTTATCCATCCAGAAGTTTGACTACTTTATGAGCCTTCGCTCGGGGTACTTGTCACTTCGATGTGAAGACCAACACACTATAAAAGCATATAGTCCTCACAGATTTAGCCGGCGCTTTGGATTTCATCAAGATATTCCAAGTGATTTGAAGGAAGAAATTCGTACAGGCTCTTTAAAAGATCTACACCAATTCTACCAATCTTTCACTCGTTGCAACACAGACTCCAAGGTACTTATTCTAGCTTTTGCCACCAACTTTGGAAGCCGAGTCAGACATAGCTACAAGCAGTGGTGGGAGGGAGTTTGCGGAAATGATTTTACCAAAGGAACAAATTTTTTAGCTGACATTGCCTCCTTTCATGTTAAATCACTAACACCCCACAAATCTCAAACAGGAAAGAGGGAGCTACAAGACCCATACATTCCACAGCCCTTGTCAGAGTTTGCACGACATCCTCTTGAAGATGATCGTCATTCAAAAGACTTATCACGACATACCGGAGTTGCTCGAAGTCAAGGTACCAAAGGTTCGCTTATTGTACCAGCTAAGGATGCCATTGAAATTTCTGAAGAGAAGGTGTGTAACGACTTGGACTACGATTGGAAACATTCGAAGAGTCCAATGAGGGGTGTTGATGCAGAGACTTCTATTGATCATGCGCCTCTTCTTACAAATAGTGAGTCTTCCATTTCAAAGCCATCTGCAGAGAGTTCGAATTTCAAAAGGTGCAAGTTTGCTGATGTTGGTACGTCATCCAAACTTCCGACTGAGACAAAAAGACATTTCTCTCATCACTGCAAGTGACCAACCCTCCGGAAGTCTCTATGTTCCAGGCCATGGCGCATGTTTCTTCTGTGCGTAGGAAAGGGGCTTCTATGTGGGGAGATGTCCTGTTGAACAAGCTTTCGACTCTTTTTGTGGACAATATCCTCCCACAAGTTGAAATAAATGAAATCTATAGTGGGATTGAAAGTCTCGGAGTGGATCCTCGGCACTTATCAATCAATTTATAAGCTCCATTGGTGTAGACTTCTTGCACAACATAAGGGCTATCCCATTTTGAAGTGAACTTATTGCCAGTACGATGAGTTGTGATGATAGGTCTTCGAATAGCGAGAACTAAGTCACCAACTTGGAATGATAGTGGTTTAACTTTTTTATTGAAGGCGCTTGAAAGACGAGCTTGATAACACTCAAGGCGTTGTTGGGCTTTGAGCCTTTTCTCATCAAGTGCCTCAAATTCTTGCAATCTGAGCTTGGCATTTTCTTCTCCAATCAATCCTTCTTGAATGGCAATCCGTAATGATGGGATTTGACGTTCCAAAGGAAGGACAGCTTCCACTCCATAGACAAGAGAATATGGCATCGCTTGAGTAGGCGTTCGAAATGTTGTTCGATATGCCCATAATGCTTCTCCGATTCTTTCATGCGAGTCACACTTCGTCTTGGAGACCACCTTTTTCAACAAACTGCCAAGTGTCTTGTTAAACGCTTCAGCTAGTCCATTTGTCGGGGCATTGTACATGGAGGAGTTGTCTTGTTTAAACCCAAACTTCTCACATAGTTCCGTCATCAACCTATTGTAGAACGGTTTCCTATTATCAGTTATGATATAACGAGGGACACCATACCGATAGATCAAATGAGTTCGAATGAAATTGACTACTGTCTCTTTTTTCACTTCCCTGAGGGGTACAGCTTCCGCCCACTTTGAGAAGTAATCAGTTGCGGCCAAGATGTACAAATGATCACTAGATGACTTTGGTAATGGTCCTATCGCATCAAGCCCCCATGCATCAAAAGGCCAAGAAGCTACAGTTAGGTGCAGAGGTTCTGGCGGCTGGTGGATGAAATTTGCGTGATACTGACAAGCTTTGCATTTCTTAGCGCACTCCATGGAATCTTGCACCATTGTAGGCCAATAGTAACCCATTCGTTTGATCCTGTAATGTAACTTAGGACCCGACCAATGTGCGCCACATATTCCAGAATGAGCCTCCTCTAAGGCTTGTTTAGCCTCCTCCTCTCCTAAGCAATGGAGAAACAATCCATCAAATGAACGGCGGAAGAGAGTGTCTTTATAGTAAATGAATCGAGCAGCCCTCTGCCGAAATTCAGTTTTGTGGCGTTTATCATCCGGGAGTCTTCCATGTTGAAGGTATTCAATGATTGCTTGACGCCAATCTTCTTTTTTCAACAAGGCATACCGAAATGATGTTGGCTTGCTCTTCTTCTTCTTCTTCAATCACGAGAGGTACCACCCACCTCTAGGAAATAGCAACTTTGGTGGTCTCTTCTTGGGATAATGCCAAAGCGGTAGCCAAATTAGCTAAAGCATCAGCCTGTCTATTCTCCTTTCTTGGTATATGCTCCAATGTGATGGCCTCAAAATTTGTTAACAACTTCGTCGCATATTGGCAATAGGGGACGAGGTCTTCCTTCTTGACGTCATACTGCTCCAAGATTTGGTTGATAACCAATTTGGAGTCCCCAAAGATCTCAAGTTGCGATATGGTCATTTCAATGGCCATTTGTAGACCAATAATCAATGCTTGATATTCAGCTACATTGTTAGAGCAAAGTTCGCTTAATGAGAACGAGTACAAAAGTATTTGCCGTTGTGGAGAAACAAACACTACACCTGCCCCCGCTCCTTCTCGACGTGCAGCCCCATCAAAAAACATCATCCATGGTGGCATTACTTCAATGTAGAACACGTCTTCATCTGGGAAATCATCGGAGAACTCCCAATCAGATGGAACTGGGTGATCAGCCAAGAAATCTGCCAATGCTTGTCCCTTGACAGCTTTTTGTGGGACATATGCAATGTCGTATTGTTATAGCAAGACCGCCCATTGAGCTATACGACCCGAAACCACTGGCCTAGAAAGGACACACTTAATCGGGTTCGCTTTTGCTATCAAACAAACCGTGTATGCTTGCATGTAGTGCTCCAGTTTATCTATAGCAAAGAAAAGAGCGAGACACATCTTTTCAATAGGAGAATAATTTAATTCAACCCCATTGAGAGTTCGACTTAGATAATAAAGGGCTCTTTCTTTCCCCTCTTGATTTTCTTACTCCATAAGAGCACCCAGAGACTTTTCTTGTGCTGCAATGTACAACACTAAAGGCTTTCCTGGAATAGGAGCACCCAAAACTGGAGGATTAAGCAAGTATCTTTTGATGCGTGCAAAAGCATTGCTACAAGCCTCATCCCATTCAAAGTGCACATCCTTCTTCATCAATCTATTGAAAGGTTGACATCGACCAGCCAAGTTTGAGATAAATTGTTGGATGTAAGCTAGTTTTCCTTGCAAGCCTCTAAGTTCTCGCAGATTCTTAGGCTTTGGCATTTTCTGGATAGCCTCAATTTTGGACTGGTCAATTTCAATACTACGGTTCCTTACAACGAAACCAAGAAATTTTCCAGACGTTACGCTAAAAGCGCATTTGCGTGGGTTCATTTTAAGCTGATATTTTCTTAGGCGGTTGAACACGGATCGCAGATCTATCAGATGGTCTTCTCTCCTTTTTGTTTTAACCACTAGTTCATCGACATAACACTCCACGTATTTGTGAAATAAATTATCAAAGATCTTTTGCATGGCCCGTTGATAAGTAGCACCAGCGTTCTTTAATCCAAAAGGCATCACTTTGTAACAGTAAATGGCCTTAGGGGTACGAAAAGCTGTGAGCTTTTCATCCTTAGGGTTCATTCGAATTTGGTTATAGCCCGAAGAACCATCCATGAAAGATAAAGCTTCATGACCAGTAGTGGCGTCAACCATGACCTCAGTGATGGGTAATGGAAAATCATCCTTAGGACATGCATTGTTCAAATCACGGAAGTCAATGCACACCCGGATTTGTCTATTCTTCTTTTTGACAGGGACGATGTTAGCGATCCATTCCGGGTACTGTACTTCACGAATGAAACCCCCCTCGATTAGCTTATTGACCTCAGTTTCTATTTAAGGGATAAGCTCCGGCCGAAAGCGTCATTGGGCTTGTTTAACTGGGCGCACGCCTTTCTTTACCACCAAATGGTGTACAATAATACTTGGATTAAGCCCGGGCATTTCCTTGTAAGTCTAAGCAAACACATCTTTGTATTCTACTAGGAGCTTGAGGTACCCTTCTTCTTCTTCAGGGGTGAAAAGCGCACTGATGAAAGTTGGCTGAGGTTCTTCAGCAGTTCCTAAATTGACCTCTTTAAGTTCATCAACTGTAGCCTGTCCTCAATCTTCCAAGGCTGGAGGAGCTTCCTCGACCTCTTCATCTTCAACATCTGAAATTGTATCCTTTTCTATTGTAATATGAAACGATGGTGATACTTCTTCAATTTGCTCATTGTGGGCGAGTGACTGACTTGTGTGTACAATCGTTCGTCTTTTGACTTTGAGCGATCCTTCAATGCTGATATCTAAGGCAAAGTTACGCTTCATGCGTGAAGGAATGCTACTGTGGATCTCATCATTGGCTTTCTTCTCCCCTTGATCCTCAAGGTTTATTGAATTTTGAGAATGATTATCACCAGGCCTTTTTGTTGCCCCCAATCTATCAAAGACTGATTTACAAGCAAGAGTGTCATGATTTTGTGTTAAGCAAGTTGTATTTAACCTGTCAAACACTGTAACTCATGGTGATGAGCCCTCAATGCGATCAAACACTGAGACCCGTGATGGAGGGTGATCTTTTCTTTGATTCGAACTCTCGTCGACCTCCACTGTTATGTATCGGGAACTTGAAGCATTGGTTCTCCTCTTGATCTATATCTGAGCTGGTTGTTCTAGAGTATAACTTAATCATGTCTTTAGGATAGGAATCTTATGCCCTTCAAGCCGCATTTTCCTTTATGTTTTGCTAAGGCCATGCATCTTTTCTCCGGTAGCTTCTGGAATTAGTTTTCCTAAGTCTCCTTGTTTTGAGAAATCGTAGCCTGCTCTGGCTAATAGCCTATATGCCTTTGGGTCGAACTAATCTTTCGTCCGCTCACTTGGTGGAATACCATGCTTTGTCAAACTTTGTGAAGACCTCACGAATCCCTTTAGTGGTTTCGAGGGCAAAGGATTTGTGGATGAAGTTAAAGGCATGGCATGATTTTCTTTCAATATGGCTACATCTTCCATCGTGATTTTTGTAGAAGGCTTTTCCATGTCTTTTGTAGATCGAAGGCATTCCACAAATGGTGACTGTACATTCTTGCGGTGTGACAATGGTACATAACGGAGGAATGGAGGATTATTGGAAGGTGTTGAAATTTCAGCTTTTATTGAATTACTGGTAGATTCACTAGAATGATCATTCTCGCATTCTGGACCTTTCTTTGAGGAAGGATTATTCTTTTCAGTGATGAATCTAACATGCTTCTTTTCATTCTGCTTACTTTCCATAGACGGGATCTCAACTGGGAGAACTTCACTAGTAATGTTATCTTCTATATAAAATTTTGCGTCAGGAAAATGAGCTTCAGTCTCAGCAAAAGGCTTTAAATCAGCATTGACCTTTTTTATTCCACCTTGAAGATACCTGAAACATTGATGCAAAGTTGATGGCACTATTCCATTTCCATGGATCCACAGACGTCCTAAAAACATGTTGTAAGTTGTCTTGGCATCGATGACATGGAACAAAATGTTACTTGTCAATTCTCCAATGATTAATTCCAAGTGTATCATGCCGATTGCACGTTGTCCTCATTGGTTAAAACCTTGAATGACCAAACGACTGTGCGATAATTCCTCCATAGTCAGACCAAGTCGTCTCATTGTCATTTTTGGTAGTATATTAACAGCTGAACCTCTGTCAATAAGAATACGATCGATCTTTTGTTCCCGAGTATAGCCAGAGACATAAAGTGGACGATTGTGGGGCTTAGAGCCAAACAACAGATCCTCATCAGTGAAAGTTAAGTTTGGAGAGCATGAGTAACATTCTTGGGTTTGTTGAAGCGTGTTGGTAGAAGAAGTGTATATTTCTGGGTTTTCAAGAGTTTGAGCGAGTGCTTCTCTTGGTGAGATGGAGGATTGCAAGGGTTCAACTTCATCAACTCGAGATTGGAGTTCCTCCACAGATGGCAAAGTCTCGTTTGGACCACCGTGGCCAACATCCTCCTTTTCATCCTGAATTTCGCAATGAGAAACTGTGTGAACGGCCTCGGCTGAGGCATTTTGAAAGAATTTTCTAGGGAAGAATTCTTCCAATGTGATGAGATTTCGAAGTTTTTGGGTTCGTGCTGAATCGTCAAACATTTTTGTTCCCAGTTTTTCTTGCCTTTTATCACTCCTTCTTGACCAAGGCTGAATCTGGTTTTGTACTCTTCTAGACTCTTGGGTGATCAAATGAAGAGGGAATGTACGTTTCTTCTTCCATATCTTGCGAGTAACCACCGTTCAACCTTCTTCCTCATCCATTGTTGACCTTTTATCATGATTTGAATCATAATCAGGTGCCTTTTGTGAGAGCTGAACTTGAATAGGTTCTAGAGAACCAAACTGAATGAGAGTGGTATTTGCCCCCTGCTTAGTAGTTGGAGACATGCAACTAGGTAACCCACAAGCAAAGGTTGCAAGGTTTGACTGAGCAACATCATTAAAATCCAAGTCGATTTTCCCTTCCTTGGTGAGCTTCATGATGAGTTCTTTAAGAACAAAGCATTTTTGGATTGGATGGCTTATGATGCGATGATAGTTACAATAGTTCGGGTTATCAACTTTTCCCATCTCCTCTGGTCGTTTGCATTCTGGCAATTCAATTAATTTCAACTTAAGCAGTTGTTCTAGCATTTCGGGCATATCGGTATCTAGGAAAGGATACACTTTTTGTTCCCATTCCTTGAGTGATGAACGTCGCGTCTCACGCTGTTGGCCCACATCGGGCCTCTTTTCGTTGGCCTTCACATTTCTCGTTGCAATTTTGATTGGGGCAAGGTTGACATTCATTGACTCTTTGACATTACTTTTCGGATTCCTGTCATTTTTCCTCATTTCCCGTTTCTCTTTCCTTTCCTCAGGTATGGGAGGTTTTGCATTTCCATGGTTAGAGATACTCAATTTCATGTCATGCGCACGAGTTGCTAACTCTTCAAATGTTCGGGGCTTTATCCCTTGAAGGATGTAAAGAAGTCCCCAATGCATGCCTTGGATGCACATCTCCATAGCAGATATTTCAAAAAGTCTAACCTTGCAATCTAGACTCAAAGAACGCCATCGATTGATATAATCAACGACAGGCTCATCTTTCCACTGTTTGGTATTGGTAAGCTCCATCATGCTCACCGTGCGCCGTGTGCTATAGAATCAGTTGAGAAACTCTCTTTCAAGTTGTTCTCAACTATCGATTGACTCGGGTTCTAAGTATGTATACCAATCAAAGGCATTTCCTTTCAGTGAACGAACAAACTGCTTTACCAAGAGGCCTCCTTGAGTCCCTACATTTTCACATGTTTCTACAAAGTGAGCCACATGTTGCTTAGGGTTTCCTTTGCCATCAAATTGTAAGAACTTGGGGGGTTGATACCCATTTGGCATCCTCATATTATCGATGCGCTTTGTATAGGGCTTTGAATATATGAGAGAACTTGTAGAAGAGCCTCCATATTGTGCTCGAATAGTGTTCGTTATCATATCCTGCAATTGTTGGATAGATATTGAAGTCATTAAGGCGGAATGTCCGTGTTGAGAAGTGCCTTCACCTCCTTTTCCCTTATCACCCTTAACATTTTCTCCTTTCAAGGTAAAGCCAGGTGGGCGCTCAAGGCCATGACTTGATTCACCCGAATCTTCTACCTCCAGCTTGTTCATTAGGGTTGCAATTTTGACGTCCTTTTCTTCAAGTGATTTTGTGAGGAGGATGATCCGTTGTTCCATTTCAGTCATCTTTTCTTCCATGGTAGAGGTGTTAGTCATCATTACTGGCATGACCTCTAGAGATGATGGAGAAAATGATGAAATAGGATGAGTCAAAGGTACTTCATTCCTTAAGTTTCTCATCACAAGTGAAGAGTTGATAGAAAAGGTCCTTGTTGGGGATGATTCATTACTGTTCTCCAAATCTTTCGAGACAGATGAATCCTTATTGGTAGCTTTCCTATTTGCAAGAAAGTCTAGAGAGATGACAGTAGAAAGCTCGCCCTCTTTGGTTGGTTGAGGTTGAAGTAGCTCAAGGCCATGACTTGATTCACCCGAATCTTCTACCTCCAGCTTGTTCATTAGGGTTGCAATTTTGACGTCCTTTTCTTCAAGTGATTTTGTGAGGAGGATGATCCGTTGTTCCATTTCAGTCATCTTTTCTTCCATGGTAGAGGTGTTAGTCATCATTACTGGCATGACCTCTAGAGATGATGGAGAAAATGATGAAATAGGATGAGTCAAAGGTACTTCATTCCTTAAGTTTCTCATCACAAGTGAAGAGTTGATAGAAAAGGTCCTTGTTGGGGATGATTCATTACTGTTCTCCAAATCTTTCGAGACAGATGAATCCTTATTGGTAGCTTTCCTATTTGCAAGAAAGTCTAGAGAGATGACAGTAGAAAGCTCGCCCTCTTTGGTTGGTTGAGGTTGAAGTCGATTAAGAGCTTTGGATCGACTGCGAGTGACTGGGCCGACATAATCATCAGTACTGGAAGCATCAACTGCTGATTTTCGAACATTCTTGCTAGAGGCCATTGAAGTTGGTAGCAAGATGATGTCGAATTTCTTTTGAAGGAGAAAGAGATGAGAGGCAGAGAGGTCCCACCGGGCGTGCCAGAATATGTAGACGACTAAATTTCCAATTCGAAATAAATCAAACAAGTAAAATAGTTGCACAAATGCGAATTTGTATTGATGATTGTGGTATAATTCTCTGTAATTACAAAAGAGTTATCCTCTGATTCGATCTCCTTGCAAGACTTATTGATTTGGATTTGTGGTAATGTTATTGTGACTTGAACACAAAATATCCTTCAATTTGGTGGAGGGATGGATCGAAGATTGCTAAAACGGAATTACAATGAATCTCTGGCTATGAGCTTGCTAGAAATCCTTTGTTCTTCACGTTCTTCGTGTTCTTCGTGTTCTTGGATTTGTGGTGGAAGTTCTTCGAGGCTTTAAAGGCTTAAATCCGTAGAGCTTCACTGATCTGTGATTTGTTGATGTTTTCGGACACTCTAGGCTTGATTCCCGCAAACTTTTGGATCTAGGCAGATGATTTGGATGATTTCTCTTCGAATGTTCTTCGTATTCGAAGTTGAAGTTCTTGGAGGCTTTAGAGCTTAGTTCCGGTAGAGCTTCTGGACTTTTGAGTGCTTCAAATGGTTTGGTGTCCTCCTAACGTCTCAGGAAGGCTTCTATTTATAGGAGTTTTGAGGTGGATGAGCGACACGTGGCGGAGTCTGATTGGTGACACATGTCACAGTCTGATTGGTCTGCTTATGTCATCGCTTACACGTGCTAGCTTGATTGTGTCATCGCTTACACGTGCGAGGTTGCTTATGTCATCGCCTGCACGAGTTGATGCATAATTGGTTCTTGTATGACACTTGGCGAATTTCTGTTAGCTTCTGAATAGTAATAGTAAAACCTAGCAGCAGCATGTGGCGCTTTGTAATTGGCTGCATTTTGTGGACTTGGTAGTATGACGTATTAGCTTGTGATAGGTCGGGAATTTTCTTTCTCTACAGATAACTTTTGATTTGGCATGTTCAAAGCACAAAAATTCCCCCGAGTAAAGAGAAAACACAAAAATACGAATGACCAAAACTTGTCTTTTGTATCATTCTTCTATACTAATATCTTGCTAATTTCGAAATCAAAGCTACAAAGATGGAATCTTTAGAAAATCTGTGTCACACCCTTTTCAGTAACTTTTTTTAGTCAAATCGACATTCAGAAGGCTGAGAAATAAGTTCGCAAAAAATGACAAAAATTATGCAACCTATTTTTGGGCCCAAAATTAGCATGAGGGCGCCAACTTTGCATACAAATTAATTTTACACAAACCATGCCGGAGTGATCCAAAAAGTTAGCATGGTTCCATCCCTGGGCGCATGGTTCTGAAATATGTGGCTTGACCCACCAACTGTTTTGTGAGTATGGTGCTCGTGAATTAAATTACTTAATTGGTTTTCAGGGTAAGCGCTCTCATATAATATGTTAGTGCTGGCATAACTAAAACTAGTGAAGTTGAAGGATATAACACTTGTAAATGTAAATGGGGTTAGTAGAGAGAAGAAATTAGTGATCATAAAGAGATACAAGACGATGAAAAGCTGTGGAAATAGGATTTTTTTTTTTTTTTTTTGAGAGAGAGAGAGGGAGAATAGGATTAATGTTTGATAGTGAGGTTGTAAACAAAACAACCATTATTAAAACTTTGGTATTAATTAAGGTTATTATTATTATTATTATTATTATTATTATTATTATTATTTAAAAGAATGACTAATTCTATGCCTTTTGGTCCTGTTTCAATTTTTTTTTTTGGTGAAAAGTCCTAGTATTTCAATTTGACATTTCTCTAATATCCCGGCGGCAATGAGGTACGGATCTTTCTCATCTTCTTCTTTAAGACTTATACAGAATAATTAATTACTTATTTAAGTTACGCCTTAATACCAAAGTTTTAATCATGGTTGTTTACAACTTCTAGCTCAATCATTTCCTATCCCCACAACTTTTCATCTTCTTTTATATCTTCATGATCACCAGTTTCTTCTCTGTACTAACCCCATTTACATTTACAAGTGCTTTATCCTTCAACTTCACTGGTTTAGTTGTTTCAAGTTTCAACTCTAGCATTTCATGTGAGAGAACTTACACAGAAAGCCAAGCCATCCAACTCACGGGCAGCAAGCACACACCAGGGAGGAAGGGTCAAGCCACGTATTTCGAATCACTACAACAAAAGTAGACAAAAGTGGACTATGGTTACGAAACTTTTCTTCATAATATGTCCTTATTTCATTGTTGAAGACATATGGTGACGAAACAACATTCATCACCTAAGCCCTGTCACTGAATGTCATAGTGAAGAAAATGATAGATGATGATGAAACAACATTCATCACCTAAATTTTCTTAATAAAAAAAATAATAGATGATGAAATTTTTTTGTCACCTATTCAGAGACAAAATAAATTCGTCACCAATGATTTTTAATTTGTATTTTTTTTTTTTGACCATATAAGGTGAGGAAATATTTCGTCATTGATTGTGTGTGTGTATATATATATATATTTTTAATTTTCAATTTCAATTCAATAGATTATGCGATGAATTATTTCGTCACCAATTTCTGCTTATAATCAGTTCAACCTATTGGTGACAAAAAATTTTGTCACCGTTTTATTTTTTTTATTTATTTATTAATGTTCTTTACATTTACTTGCCTTACATTACATTACATTAACCTATTCATTTCCAACCACATTCATAAACAAATTATTCATTCATTTCCAACCACATCCATAAACAAATCATCCATACAATCTAAAATATAAATAAAAAACCATTATACTATTAAAACCATTGAAGTAAGTTGTTCACAAAGTAATTACAACAATATATAGATGAAAGATGTCTTCCATGTATTACAAAAATGAAATTGAGCTCAAGTAGTGTCACAAAAAGTCCATTTGCCACCAATCTCATATCTGCACAAGGATAAAGAAAAATACATCAATACTTAACCCATGCACCTGAGGGACAAGCCTCCAGAAATCTCACAAATTTCACAACCCATTTTTCCTTTGTCATTGATACGGAGAATCAAACTGAATATGCAGATGGGATGACCTTCTTCCTTACACCTTGGGGTTCAACGATTCCTATGCCCACAGAAGGTAGGGACTTGGGCCTTATTCGTATAGACCAGCCTTTAAACTCAACGAATAATCCTTTTTCTTTTCTTTTTTTTTGCAGTGGAGTTCGATATCTATACAAATAGCTGGGATCCGCCTGGGGAACATGTAGGCATTGATATCAACTCTATGAAATCTGTTGCTAATGTGCCATGGTTGAGTACTATTGCTATTAGGGATGGGAAAAGAAGAGGATGGATGATAAAAAAGATGGTCATGCCCTTGATGACGAATTTAGAAAGGGAACAGGACCAAACAGATTTTCATATGATAAATTGGCCCATGCGACAAATTATTTCAATAACAAAGAAAAGCTAGGTTAGGGAGGATTCGGTGAGGTTCATTAAGGATTTTTAAGAGACATATACTCCATTGTTCTTGTTAAAAGAGTATCAGAAGAGTCTAGACAGGGAATAAAGACGTATGCATTAGAAGTAAAAATTATTAGTCAACTGAGACACAAGAATTTGATGCAACTCATTGGTTGGTGCCACAAAAAAAAACAAAAAAAACAAAAACAAAAACAAAAACAAAAAACAAAAAACAAAAAACAAAAAAACAAAAAACAAAAAAACAAAAACAAAACAAAACCAAAAAAAAAAAAGATAATTATTGCTCATTAACGATTTCATGCCGAATGGGAGCTCAGATTTACGTCTTTTTCAAGAACAAACCACGTTGTTAAGGGAAGTGAGGTACAAAATTATACAAGGCTTGACCTCAGCCTCACTTTACTTGCGTTTATTGCAAACACTTCATTTGTTGGTCATCAAAACGTCCACCCAAGTGGGAGTAAAATGAGCTCTTTGAATCCAATTTGGTCACTTAACCCTATGTTAGAAGAAAACTTCATCTCAAGGGAGGCATTTGCCCCTTCTCGACCTCCACTAGATCTGCTAGGACGGCTAAGGGTGACATTTTCAATAGTCAGAGACTCAAAATAAATGTAAACTCAATTAAAAATCAATAGAGACCTCCTATTTTACAACAATAAGCAATAGACCTCATAACAACTTTCAAATTAATGTAAAGCACCCTTTACTATGATCCATCCATAGGTAATTATAAAAAATTGTCTTGTCTAACAAGCAATATACTGTTTATAGGCTATAGCCTGTAGAGAACAGGAGAGAGTCTAAGATTCAAGAATATTGTAGTCAATCAAACCATGGTAGACTAATATTGTAGTTTATCCACAAAATTGGGCAACTTTTAGACCAATACGATTACATGAAGGAGTGACACAACATATGGGTTGGGCTAACTCAGGTCTATCGTAGAATTAGGCCCCATTTTTATATTTTTTATTTTATTTTTTATACAAGAAAGAAATTCCATTTTAGAATAATTTAAATGTATATGTGTGCGAAGCTCCCTTTTGAAAACTTGAACCCCGACCCTTGCCTCCCACACCCCACAAGCACTTATACTTGTGGAGTAACCACCGCTCATTTGTTGGTCATCAAAACGTCCACCCAAATGGGAGTAAAATGAGCTCTTCGAATCCAATTTGATTACTTAACCCTTTGTTAGAATAAAACTTCAACTCAAGGGAGGCATTTGCCCCTCCTCGACCTTCATTGGATCTGCCAGGATGGCTACTGTAATAATGAGGGTGACATTTTCAATAGTTAGAGACACACAATAAATGTAAACTCACTTAAAAATCAATATAAGACAGAGACCCCCTATTTTACAACAATAAGCAATAGACCTCATAATAACTTTCAAATTAATGTAGAGCACCCTCTACTATGATCCAACCATAGGTAATTATAAAAAATTGTCATGTCTAGCAAGCAATATATTGTTTATAGGTTATAGCTTGTAGAGAACAAAAAATAGTCTAAGATTCAAGAATATTGTAGTCAATCAAACTATGGTAGACTAATATTGTAGTCTATCCACAAAATTGGGCAACTTTTAGACCAATACGTTACATGAAAGAGTGACACAACGTATGGGTTGGGCTAAGTTAGGTCTATTGAATAATTAGGCCCCATTTTTGTATTTTTTATTTTATTTTATTTTATTTTTTATACAAGGTAGAAATTCTACTTTAGCCTAATTTAAGTGTATATATGTATGAAGCTACCTCTTGAAGACATGAACCCCAACCCTTGCCTCCCACACCCCACAAGCACTTATACTTGTTGAGTAACCACCGCTCATTTGTTGGTCATCAAAACGTCCACCCAAATGAGAGTAAAATGAGCTCTTCGAATCCAATTTGGTTACTTAACCCTTTGTTAGAAGAAAACTTCAACTCAAGGGAGGCATTTGCCCCTTCTCGACCTTCATTGGATCTGCCAGGACGGCTACTATAATAATGAGGGTGACATTTTCAATAGTTAGAGACACACAATAAATGTAAACTCACTTAAAAATCAATATAAGACAGAGACCCCCTATTTTACAACAATAAGCAATAGACCTCATAATAACTTTCAAATTAATGTAAAGCACCCTCTACTATGATCCAACCATAGGTAATTATAAAAAATTGTCATGTCTAGCAAGCAATATATTGTTTATGGGTTATAGCCTGTAGAGAACAAGAAAGAGTCTAAGATTCAAGAATATTGTAGTCAATCAAACTATGGTAGACTAATATTGTAGTCTATCCACAAAATTGGGCAACTTTTAGACCAATACGATTACATGAAGGAGTGACACAACATATGAGTTGGGCTAAGTCAAGTCTATTGTAGAATTAGGCCACATTTTTATATTTTTTATTTTATTTTTTATACAAGAAAGAAATTCCATTTTAGAATAATTTAAATGTATATGTGTGTGAAGCTCCCTTTTGAAAACTTGAACCCCGACCCTTACCCCCCACACCCCACAAGCACTTATACTTGTGGAGTAACCACCGCTCATTTGTTGGTCATCAAAACGTCCACCCAAATGGGAGTAAAATGAGCTCTTCGAATCCAATTTGATTACTGAACCCTTTGTTAGAATAAAACTTCAACTCAAGGGAGGCATTTGCCCCTCCTCGACCTTCATTGGATCTGCCAGGACGGCTACTGTAATAATGAGGGTGACATTTTCAATAGTTAGAGACACACAATAAATGTAAACTCACTTAAAAATCAATATAAGACAGAGACCCCCTATTTTACAACAATAAGCAATAGACCTCATAATAACTTTCAAATTAATGTAGAGCACCCTCTACTGTAATCCAACCATACGTAATTATAAAAAATTGTCATGTCTAGCAAGCAATATATTGTTTATTGGTTATAGCCTGTAGAGAACAAAAAATAGTCTAAGATTCAAGAATATTGTAGTCAATCAAACTATGGTAGACTAATATTGTAGTCTATCCACAAAATTGGGCAACTTTTAGACCAATACGATTACATGAAATAATAATGAGGGTGACATTTTCAATAGTTAGAGACACACAATAAATGTAAACTCACTTAAAAATCAATATAAGACAGAGACCCCCTATTTTACAACAATAAGCAATAGACCTCATAATAACTTTCAAATTAATGTAAAGCACCCTCTACTATGATCCAACCATAGGTAATTATAAAAAATTGTCATGTCTAGCAAGCAATATATTGTTTATGGGTTATAGCCTGTAGAGAACAAGAAAGAGTCTAAGATTCAAGAATATTGTAGTCAATCAAACTATGGTAGACTAATATTGTAGTCTATCCACAAAATTGGGCAACTTTTAGACCAATACGATTACATGAAGGAGTGACACAACATATGAGTTGGGCTAAGTCAAGTCTATTGTAGAATTAGGCCACATTTTTATATTTTTTATTTTATTTTTTATACAAGAAAGAAATTCCATTTTAGAATAATTTAAATGTATATGTGTGTGAAGCTCCCTTTTGAAAACTTGAACCCCGACCCTTACCCCCCACACCCCACAAGCACTTATACTTGTGGAGTAACCACCGCTCATTTGTTGGTCATCAAAACGTCCACCCAAATGGGAGTAAAATGAGCTCTTCGAATCCAATTTGATTACTGAACCCTTTGTTAGAATAAAACTTCAACTCAAGGGAGGCATTTGCCCCTCCTCGACCTTCATTGGATCTGCCAGGACGGCTACTGTAATAATGAGGGTGACATTTTCAATAGTTAGAGACACACAATAAATGTAAACTCACTTAAAAATCAATATAAGACAGAGACCCCCTATTTTACAACAATAAGCAATAGACCTCATAATAACTTTCAAATTAATGTAGAGCACCCTCTACTGTAATCCAACCATACGTAATTATAAAAAATTGTCATGTCTAGCAAGCAATATATTGTTTATTGGTTATAGCCTGTAGAGAACAAAAAATAGTCTAAGATTCAAGAATATTGTAGTCAATCAAACTATGGTAGACTAATATTGTAGTCTATCCACAAAATTGGGCAACTTTTAGACCAATACGATTACATGAAAGAGTGACACAACGTATGGGTTGGGCTAAGTTAGGTCTATTGAATAATTAGGCCCCATTTTTGTATTTTTTATTTTATTTTATTTTATTTCATTTTGTTTTTTATACAAGATAGAAATTCTACTTTAGCCTAATTTAAGTGTATATATGTATGAAGCTACCTCTTGAAGACATGAACCCCAGCCCATGCCTCCCATACCCCACAAGAACTTATACTTGTTGAGTAACCACCGCTCATTTGTTGGTCATCAAAACATCCACCCAAATGAGAGTAAAATGAGCTCTTCGAATCCAATTTGGTTACTTAACCCTTTGTTAGAAGAAAACTTCAACTCAAGGGATGCATTTGCCCCTTCTCGACCTTCATTGGATCTGCCAGGATGGCTACTGTAATAATGAGGGTGACATTTTCAATAGTTAGAGATACACAATAAATGTAAACTCACTTAAAAATCAATGTAAGATAGAGACCCCCTATTTTACGACTATAAGCAATAGACCTCATAATAACTTTCAAATTAATATAGAGCACCCTCTACTATTATCCAACCATAGGTAATTATAAAAAATTATCATGTCTAGCAAGCAATATATTTTTTATAGGTTATAGCCTGTAGAAAACAAGAAAGAGTCTAAGATTCAAGAATATTGTAGTCAATCAAACTATGGTAGACTAATATTGTAGTCTATCCACAAAATTGGGCAACTTTTAGACCAATAGGATTACATGAAGGAGTGACACAACGTGTGGGTTGGGCTAAGTCAAGTCTATTGAAGAATTAGGCCCCATTTTTGTATTTTTGTATTTTTATTTTATTTTATTTTATTTTTTATACAACATAGAAATTCTACTTTAACCTAATTTAAGTGTATATATGTGTGAAGCTACCTCTTAGAGACTTGAACCCTTGCCCTTGCCTCCCACACCCCACAAGCACTTATACTTGTGGAGTAACCACCACTCATTTGTTGGTCATCAAAACGTCCACCTAACTGGGAGTAAAATGAGCTCTTTGAATCCAATTTGGTTACTTAACCCTTTGTTAGAAGAAAACTTCATCTCAAGGGTGGCATTTGCCCTTTCTCGACCTTCACTGGATCTGCCAAGACGGCTGCTATAATAATGAGTGTGATATTTTCACTGTAAGACTGAATTTTATCAATCATCTTGTTGGCTTTATTTCGTGCCAATTTGCTTGTATTTCAGCACTTAGTAACCCTGTATTTAGGTGGGATTCATGAAAGGATAGTATGTGAGAGAGTGTGAAGAGATGTTCCACATTGTGCAAAAGCAGGGACTCGCGACTGGAACTCGTGGGTGGTTTGCGGGTGGCAAGCCGCTAGAAAAGGGTCACATGTCAAGCATGCGGGAAGCTGAAGCGTTATGCCAGCTGGTGCACTACAGGACAAAATATCCAAATTGGCAATGCAGTTAACTCGCAGCATGAACTCGTGACTCAGTCAAGTCGTGAGGCCAAGCAACCAACCTGCCATGTTTGGGAAAAACTAACTCTTCGCATTTCTTTCTCACCCCACTATATATAGACCCTTATACCCACGAAATGTAAAGAGCTTCCAGAGAGAATTTTGAGAAAGAAACCCTAGAGAAAAACAAGGTTAACTCATCCCCAATCTTCACTAAGAAACTCTTCAAATTCCTCTACTCTCTTCCTCTCCATTGATACATTCTTAAGAGGTTCTTGACCAAATCCTTCTCTTACCACACCCACGTCTATGAGAAGGTCTTTTCGAGCTAAGGGAAGCAGTTTGGAAGGGACCAATGGTTATTGGTTGATGCTATGGACTATAACGGAATCTGGTAAGCTAGAGAAGAAAAAGGTTCTGCACAACCTCGTCGGAGCAAGAAGTTTGAAGGGCTTAGGTACCTGGATAGATTAGGCTTGGAGGGTCTATTGCTGTTCATGTATCCCAACTACATTTTCTAATGAATTATTGACCGATTGGAGGGCGGCGGAGAGGTTTTACGGTGAGGATTTCAGTTTCCTCTTCGATAACACATCGCCATGTTGTCTTTGTGTTTGTATCTCTCTTCCCTTAATATTTATCATTTATTATCCACTGTGGATGTGATTTTAAATTGGTTTATATTGTTTATCAATTCTATAACTGGCTTATGTTTATGTTACGCATAGTAATTGTTTGATAATAAGCTTGAATTGGTATTTCGAAATTGGGGGTCTAAACGTTCATAGTGTTTTCAACGCTAGTCAAACTTTCGCTCACAACAAATGTAAACTCACTTAAATATCAACATAAGATAAAGACCGCCTATTTTACAACAATAAGCAATAGACCTCATAACAACTTTCAAATTAATGTAGAGAACCCTTTACTATGATCCAACCACTGACAATTAAAAAAAAAATTTCATGTCTAGCAAGCAATATATTGTTTATAGGTTATAGCCTGTCGAGACCAAGAGAGAGTCTAAGATTCAAGAATATTGTTGTCAATCAAACTATGGCAGACTAATATTGTAGTCTATCCACAAAATTGGGCAACTTTTAGACCAATACGATTACATGAAGGAATGACACAATGTATGGGTTGTGCTAAGTTAGGTCTATTGAAGAATTAGGCCCCATTTTTGTATGTTTTATTTTATTTTATTTTATTTTTTATACAAGATAGAAATTCTACTTTAGCCTAATTTAAGCGTATATGTGTGTGAAGCTCCCACTTAGAGACTTGAACCCCGGTCCTTGCCTCCCACACCCCACAAGCACTTATACTTGTGGAGTAACCACTGCTTATTTGTTGGTCATCAAAATGTCCACTCAACTGGGAGTAAAATGAGCTATTCAAATCCAATTTGGTTACTTAAACCTTTGTTAGAAGAAAACTTCATCTCAAGGGAGGCATTTGCCCCTTCTCGAGCTTCACTGGATCTGCCAGGATGGCTATTGTAATAATGAAGGTGACATTTTCAATAGTTAGAGACTTACAATAAATGTAAACTCACTTAAAACTCAATATAAAACAGAGAGCCCCTATTTTACAACAATAAGCAATAAACCTCATAACAACTTTCAAATAAATGTAGAGCACCCTTTACTATGATCCATCCACAGGTAATTATAAAAAAATTGCCATATCTAGCAAGCAATACATTGTTTATAGGTTATAGCCTGAAGAGACAAGAGAGGGTTTAAGATTCAAGAATATTGTAGTCAGTCAAACCATGGTAGACTAATACTGTAGTCTATCCACAAAATTGGGCAACTTTTAGACCAATACGATTACATGAAGGAGTGACACAACGTATGGGTTGGGCTAAGTTAGGTCTACTGTAGAATTAGGCCCCATTGTTGTATTTATTTTATTTTATTTTATTTTATTTTTTATACAAGATAGAAATTGTACTTTAGCCTAATTTAAGTATATATGTGTGTGAGGCTCTCTCTTAGAGACTTGAACCCCGACCCTTGCCTCCCACACCCCACTAGCACTTATACTTGCGAAGTAACCACTGCTCATTTGTTGGTCATCAAAACGTCCACCCAACTAGGAGTAAAATGAGCTCTTCGAATCCAATTTGGTTACTTAACCCTTTGTTAGAATAAAACTTCATTTTAAGGGAGGCATTTGCCCCTTCCCGACCTTCACTAGATTTGCCAGGACGACTACTGTAATAATGAGGGTGACATTTTCAATAGTTAGAGACTCACAATAAATGTAAACTCACTTAAAAATCTATATAAGATAGAGACCCCCTATTTTACAACAATAAGCAATAGACCTCATAACAACTTTCAAATTAATGTAGGGAACCGTTTACTACGATCCAACCATAGGTAATTATAAAAAATTGTCATGTCTAGCAAGCAATATATTGTTTATAGGTTATAGCTTGTAGAGAACAAGGGAGAGTCTAAGATTCAAAAATATTGTAGTCAATCAAAATATGGTAGACTAATATTGTAGTCTATCCACAAATTTGGGCAACTTTTAGACCAATACGATTACATGAAGGAGTGACACAACGTATGGGTTGGGCTAAGTCAAGTCTATTGAATAATTAAGCCCCATATTTGTATTTTTTATTTTATTTTATTTTATAATATTTTTTATATAAGATAGAAATTCTACTTTTGCCTAATTTAAATGTATATGTGTGTGAGGCTCCCTCTTAGAGACTTGAACCTCGGCCCTTGCCTCCCACACCCCACAAGCACTTATACTTGTGGAGTAACCACTGCTCATTTGTTGGTCATCAAAACGTCCACCCAACTGGGAGTAAAATGAGCTCTTCGAATCCAATTTGGTTACTTAAACCTTTGTTAGATGCAAACTTCATCTCAAGGGAGGCGTTTGCCCCTTCTTGACCTTCACTGGATCTGCCAGGACGGCTACTGTAATAATGAAGGTGACATTTTCAATAGTTGGAGACTCACAAAAAATGTAAACTCACTTAAAAATGAATATAAGATAGAGACCCCCTATTTTACAACAATAAGCAATAGACCTCATAACAACTTTCAAATTAATGTAGAGCACCCTTTACTATGATCCATCCAAAGGTAATTATAAAAAAAAAAATTGCCATATCTGGCAAGCAATACATTGTTTATAGGTTATAGCCTGTAGAGAACAAGAGAGGGTTTAAGATTCAAGAATATTGTAGTCAGTCAAACCAAGGTAGACTAATATTGTAGTCTATCCACAAAATTGGGCAACTTTTAGACCAATATGATTACATGAAGGAGTGACACAATGTATGGGTTGGGCTAAGTTAGGTCTATTGTAGAATTAGTCCCTATTTTTGTATTTTTTATTTTATTTTATTTTATTTTTTATACAAGATAGAAATTCTACTTTGGCCTAATTTAAGTGTATACGTGTGTGAAACTCCCTCTTGGAGACTTGAAACCCAGCCTTTGTCTCTCACAGCCCACAAGCATTTATTCTTGTGGAGTAACTACCGCTCATTTGTTGGTCATCAAAACGTCCACCCAACTGGGAGTAAAATGAGGTCTTCGAATCCAATTTGGTTACTTAACCCTTTGTTAGAAGAAAACTTCATCTCAAGGGAGGCATTTGTTCTTTCTCAACCTCCACTGGATTTGCCAAGACGGCTACTGTAATAATGGAGGTGACATTTTCAATAGTTAGAGACTCACAGTAAATGTAAACTCACTTAAAAATCAATATAAGATAGGGACCCCGTATTTTACAACAATAAGCAATAGACCTCATAACAACTTTCAAATTAATTTAGAGCACCCCTTACTATGATCCAACCATAGGTAATTATTAAAAATTGTCATGTCTAGCAAGCAATATATTGTTTATAGGTTATAGCCTGTAGAGAACAAGAGAGAGTCTAAGATTCAAGAATATTGTAGTCTATCAAACCATGGTAAACTAATATAGTAGTCTATCTACAAAATTGGGCAACTTTTAGACTAGTACGACTGCATGAAGGAGTGACACAACGCATGGTTTGGGCTAAGTCAAGTCTATTGAAGAATTAGCCCCCCCCCCCACCCCCCCCCCCCCCCCCACTTTTTTTTTTTTCTATACAAAATTGAAATTCTACTCTAGTCTAATCTAAGTGTATATGTGTGTAAAGTTTACTCTTGGAGTCTTGAACCCCGGCCCTTACCTCTTACACTCCACTAGTACTTATATTTATGGAGTAACCACCACATCAATGGTGTGTGGTGGTCATTTTTGTATTTCTCAACGGACATTGTTTTTATTTTCTTTTTATTTTTTTGTTTATAGTCTTGTAATTAAGTGGATGACATAATTGTATATCCATTATAAGAAGAATCTAGTTGGAATCCCTTTCACCTACTAATCGTAACAAATGTAAGAAAAAAGAAAAAACTTCTCTTAAAATCCCTTTTTTGAATATGAATGGAATATTTTATTGGTGGCAGTGCTACCACTTAATGATCCGTATGGATTGAAGGAGAAAGGAGGTGAAGTGTAGGGGAGTAGAATAGAGTTGGCAAGAAAAAAAAATTATAAAAAAATAAAATAAAATAAAAAACTAATTTTAGGCCAAATTTACTTTTACTTTATTCTACTCCCCTCCCTCCATCTCAATCCCAACGGACCATATATAAAACTTAACTAATAGATCCTTAGGTCTGATAAATCATGAAAATGCCAAGAGACAGGTTTAAGGCAACCCCACTTTGGGTGCCTTATTGGTATACTTATACTATTCAAATTCTTTCCTTCTATTTTATATTTCACTAATCTCAAATATGCCCTCCCCCCTCTATATAGTAACTAAATTAATTGAAAAATAATAAAACTTATGACATGCTAGAGTTGATGGAGCATAAAGTGCTCACTATTTTGGAGAGCTATGGTTATGGAAATCTATTCTTTACTTACTAGTTACTACTACTTCATTCACCATCTATTGCCTACAATCCACAGGCCTAATTTGTCTTTAATATTCTAACAAACAGCACTAGATATGATCATGACTAAATACTTGAACACTTCCCCATCTAAATAAAAAGAGAAAAACAAGATCTGTATTTCCTATATATATTGTTTTTCGGTAAAAATTAATATCGACCCATTCATAAATTCAGGAACAAAATTAAAATTTTTGTTTTGACGGCTAAAACATGAAAAAAAAAAATTCAAGAATAAAAATTTACTAAGATTTAAAGCTAATTATATTATGGAAAAATAATTATTTCTCAATAAATTTCAAATAAATCATTTAGCAAAAATAATTGAAGTTCTTTATAAGTGAAAATATAATCTATGAACATTTATTCTGATTAAGTTTAGTAGAAATTTATCTTTTAAATAATAATATTTTTTAAAAAAAATCACATGTCTTTTTGTTGCAAGATATAGTTTGGACAATGTTTATGATTGAAAAACTGTCTCTAGTTGTAGTAGAAACAAAAATAGTAAACACATGTACATTCACTTTATAAATATAGAAAGAAATGATGATAAATAAATGATGATATTTTAATATTTATTATTCATTTGGTACAATTGAGAAAGAAATGGTGATAAATAAAAATAGCATATTCGTGGTGAGTAATGCTACTACCACAAACTATTTTACAATATTTTTACAAAATATTGATATGACTAACTTATAATTGGTTTTCATCTAAACCCACCATTAATATCATTTTTTTCATTTACCAATAATCACTTACAACATCAGCAATTTGTAAAAAAATTTGTAAAATAGTTTGTGTCTCTAACATTATTCATATATGATTTAGATCTACTACCTTCCCCATTAAACTTAATTTTGAAGAAAAAAAAATGAAATACTTGTGCACTTGACACACACGTACGGTTGAACATTGTTAGCTTCTTATCTAATGGTTTGCCCTTATTTTTATGTTTATTTATTTTTATTTATTTTTTGTTTACTAAGGATTTTAATTACTTAAATAAATTACCAAAAATGTAAAACACTGTTTTTACAAAAAGCATCTTAATTGTTAAATTATTATTATTTTCTTTTTATTTGAGAAGGGACACAAATTGCCTCTTCTTCAATTAGGTACACCCGCGTCATCATATTATACTTCAGCAGAGAATGAAACTACATCTTCAAGGTTTAGTGGTGCTACTGATTCTATGGGATGAGAAAATTGAAGTTGAAGCTATAGCTGTAATACAAATTCCTCATGGTTTAAACCATTCTCTGCTGCTATAGTGAGAGCTCTCACCCATATTGATGTTGCTGTTATAATTTAAATTAACTTGGTGTATTGAATGATTTTGGAATAAATGTGATGATTTTATCTGATTTATGTAAGAAATAAAAATTATATTTTAAGATTGTATTGTGTAATACCCATTCATCCAACAATTTTTAATAATGAATGAAAGAATGAGAATGTGTGAACCTAACATCTTTCAATTTTTTGCATAACAAAAACTTATAAGTGTTAAATGTTAATTAAATTTAATTATGGGTTTGTTACTGATTGATGTTCTGCTTTAACTCCTACATTAATTATCACTTTTTATGTCATATTTGATTTTAAATAGTTACATGTACTTTCGGCGTGAACATGACCATTGTATAATCATATGCAGTTGTCCCAAATTCGACAATTAAGTTGTAAAAATCACCAAACTAGTATAAAATTAACTTAAGCCAATCTTTCAGAAGAGATCGAATTCAGGTTTCTGTACCCTCGCTTAAGCGAGAATTTCCAAAAAAAATTTGTCTTCAATGATTGCTTGGGCGAATCCAATTATTAATTGACCAAACCATGTCCTAAACATCTTCAAGCAGCTTTTTACATCGATTTTAACTAACTTAAACACACTTAAACAATCGATATTGGTACATGATTTCTCACATTTGATTTGCCAACACTGAATCCTAACATTTCTCATTTTGTCCCAGAACTGATTTGTTAAGTGATTCAAAGCAGCAATGAAATCAAGTTGTGTGCCACAGAACCTGACCAAGAGGAGGTAAACTACACTAAAGGAGACAATATTGGAATTTGCTAATGCTAATTAAATCATTTCTAGAGGCCAAGAATATTTTTTGGGAGCAACCTAAATACACACCAGAATGGGTACCTAATCGCGTATTGTATTTCTATGCGCACGTACACACGATAGCACACATGTTAGATCCATTCTTTTTTGGTAAATACTGATGCATTGAGAAGAAGCAAATACAAGGCGAGTGCAAGTCGTTGCCGAATTATCCAAAACAACACGGTCCCTAATAGTATCTGGGGTACAAGAAATATAACTAAATCATGGATTAGGGAACAACCCAAGCTGGCAAGAGTATCAGCGCTCCTATTAGCTTCTATGAAGACATGGTGAACCTGGGCATTAGGAATGCTATGTAACAGAGACCTGCAGTCATTAACTAGAGCCACCAATTTTTGGTGGATATTAACAGAACGAGTTAAATAAGACACCACAACTAAAAAATGAAATGTTGAATTCTATATTAAAAAAAAAAAAAAAAAACATTTAAGGTCTTAGCATTCTCATCAGAGGTGCTAAAAATACTAAATGCTATTTTTTAGCATTTTTAACACCTCAAATCATAAAAACACACCCACAATAAAGATGCTAAATGCTAAATATTTTAGCATTCAACTACAGTGAGCTGTTATTGATAGCAACCTACCGTAGCTGGATTGTAAACAAAAAAAATAGTTTTTTACTTAGTCCAATGTCTCTTTTTTCTCACTTCTGGCTTCTCTTTCCTCTCTCACTTATCTCTTCTCTCTTCTCTCTCCCATGCCTTTATTTGTTCTTGGTGGTTTGGTGATTGTGGTCCGCCGATGGTTGTGGCCCGGCAATTGTGGTTCGTCATGGATTGTGGTCCAATGGTCATAGGTCGTGGGTCCGATGGTCGTGGTTTTGATTTTGGGCTGTGGGTCGTGGTTCGATGGTTGTGGTCTGATGCTTCGATGGTCGTGGTTTGATGGTTCGATGGTCATGGGTCGTAGTCCAATGGTCGACGATTATGGTCTGATGGTCATGGGTCGTGGGTCCGTCGATCCGATGGTCGTGGTTTTGGTTCTTGGGTCACAATGCAGTGTTTTTAATGGATCATGGGTCATGGGTTTGATGATCTGACGGTCGTGGATCTGGCTGGTGGCGGCGATGGTGGAGGTTTCTTCTTCTTCTTCTTCTTCTTCTTCTTTGGTGGTGGTGGGTAGATGTGGTGGTTGTGGTATTGGTGGATGTGGATGTAGTGGGTGTGGTGGGTGGATGTGGAGTTTCTTTTTCTTTTTTTTCTTGTTCTTTTTTTTTTGTTAGTTGTGGCATGGGTGGTAGGTATGTGGTGGTTGTGGTATGGGTGGTGGGTTTTTGGTGGGTGGTGGGTTTTGTGGTGACAGTTGAGAATAGTTGGGTTGAGAAAGAGAGAGACAGAGGAGAGAGAGTCAGGGAGAGAGAGGAAGAATAAAAAATAATATAGAAAGAATATTTAAGTAAAGTGTTAAAAAATATAGAAATTTTGATGTAAGATATATTGTAAAGTGATGTGTTATATGTTATAAAGTTGATTTTTTAGATACTAAATGCTAAAATTTTTAAGATCTTTGATGGGAATGCTCTAAGACATGTACAACTTTGCATGTATATTGTTATATTCTAAATGCTTTTGCATTGATTTATTTTCTCAATTAATTTTGAAAACTAAAATTAAATGTTTGAACTTAGTTTTTTTAATTTTGTAATCTCTTAATTTGATTGATACTAATTTATTATTATTTTTCTTTATGTTAATGATATGAAACCTATAATTGTAGTCAATTGAGACTAAGAGAAAAAAGTATAATTATTAGATCATGTATGACATGTACATTAATATATACTCCCTCCGTCCCATTTTTTTTTTGTCCTCTATTCCATTTTGAGATGTCCCAAAATATTGTCCTGTTTCTAAAAATAAAAGTCATTAATTTACTAATGTTCCTATTATACCCCTATTAATTTATTAATTCAATTTTTTAATAAATTTTTTTAGGGGTAGTTTTAGAAACTTATATATTTTTAAAAGGTAGACAAGACAATAAATGATGTTTCCTTAAAAAGTTTGACTTTTCAAATAGGACAAAAAAATTGGGACGAAGGGAGTAATTATTTATATTATTTATTATGTCAATAAGTCAAAGAGTCCGCGGCATCCCTGCCCCAATCCGCAAGGCATTAGACTCAACGCTATTCATCTTCTTCAAGAAAATCTTTAAAGTCTTTTTGACTTTTATGCCAAAGCTCTTGACTTTCACAGCAAGGGTAATAAAGTGAATAGGGCCGTAAACAAGCCAAGTTTTGTTAAGTAGTGCATGTATAAGTTTGGCTCGTCAGGAAAAATAAAAAACTCAAACTTGGCTTGAGCTTGTAATAAGCCTAAAAGTAGTGTTTGAGCTTGAGCTCGTGGGAAAGCCTAAAAGGTTGAGCTTGGCTTGATTAATTAGTCAAGCCAAACTCAAATTTAATATCAAGTTCAAACTCAAGCTCAAGTCAAGTTTTTGAACTTGAGATAAAATAAATAAATAAATAAAAACATTATTAAAAGCTTAAATCTCTAAAATTAGGAAAAAAGAAAAAGAAAATAGTAAACTCATTTTATCACGCATCTAGTCCTACTTATGATTAACCATTATTCAAATTAATAATTTACATAATTAAATTCATTCATTCATCATTTCTTGTCTACAGCTTCAGCAATTGTTCAAAATACAATTTTTATATTCACGTTAGATAGTGAAGGACTAGAAAAATACATGTTTGTAATGAGTATATTTAGCTAATACATATAAAACTTATAAATGAATCTATACTTGAATTGTTGTGTATCAAGCCTAATAACTCATGAACTTGTTTGTGAACAACTTTTTTTGCTTGGGCTCGGCTTGTTCATTAAATGAGCCTAAAACTAAGGCTCGTGCTTGGCTTATTTATAAGCAAACAAACATGAACAAACTTTTTATCTAGCCAAGCCTAAGTTGTTCATGATCAGTTTGGTTCATTTACAGCCTTAGAAGTGAACAAAGCACCGTGTGCTTTGAAGTTTTCAAAATAGATCAAGGCATTGGCCCAGTGGCCCCTTCAATTTTTTTTTTTTTTTAATTAGAATATATACTAGGTATTAATTTTAGCATTTTTTTGATAAAATTACATTTTGCCCCCTTAATAATTTCTTTAATTCTTTTAAGAGTAATATTATAATCACAAATTTTTCTACAATATTTTTACAATATATTGAGGTAGTAAATTCTTATTAATTAGCATTTCGACCGAGCACTTATACTACTTTTTTACTTACCAAATTAACCACATACCACATCAGTTTTTAGTAAAACAATTTGTAACTCTAGCATTTTTTTTTTCTTTTTAAAGATGATAAAAATAATCTATAAATTTAAAATTTAAAACAAAATATACAAGTCCAAAAAAATTAGCATAACAACAAAAATTGCCAATAGTGAAGCTAAAAAAAAAATTAAGTCTAATTAACCAATTTTACTCAAAACAAAAAAGCTAGCATTTTAAAAAATTTCAAACATAATGATTGTCCTTATCCGAGAACATGCATCAAAGTCTCAAAAAAAAAAAAAAAAAAAAAAAAAAATTTTACAACAAAGATGTTCAAAGTTCAAATCCAACATTCTTGTCGCCAAAACTTTCCTTTAAAAAAATTATATATTTTTTTAAAAGTAATTAAAGTTTTTAAGAATAAATGATTTTATCTTACGATACTAACCAAGTCTAGTGGTTGGTTGCAGGGGCGGAGCTACAGCAAGGCTTGGGGGGGCCATGGCCCCACCAAAATTTAAAAAAATTATTTTTTATTATATGTAAGTATTAAAAATCTAAATATTTAGCTACAAAAATAGAAGTTGGCCCCCCAAATGTTTGAGTTAGTCCAATGATGCTCTTAAAAACCAATAGAATTTATCAATTAGTCTAGTAGTTATAGAGATAAGGTAGTTTTTGTTTTTTTTTTTAATTCATTTTTTATATATGTTTAATATCAAACTAGACTGCTTTTGTACAAGTTAGCCCCCCAAATGTTTGAGTTAGTCCAATGATGCTCTTAAAAACTAACAGAATTTGTCAATTAGTCTAGAAGTTATAGAGACAAGATAGTTTTTGTTTTTTCTAATTCGTTTTTTGTACAAGTTTAATATCTTTGTATAGTATTGGAGTTTAAAAGATGATAAATTCTCCTAAAAAATTATCTTGCGAATATACATATGTGAAAGTTATTAATTTTATTCACAATATATTCATAAATTATGACCTACTCTAGTATCAAAATATTAATGTTTATATTTGTGTATGTGCGTTTACGCATGTGTGTGATTGTTTATCTTGACTCAAGACTAATATATTAGTAAAAAAATTTGGCCCCCCCCAAACAAAAAATCCTAGCTCTGCCCCTGGTTGGTTGATATACCAACACTTCTTCTCTAAAGCATAGTGGGTTCAATCCCTTTTAGAATGGAGGACCTAACACAGGGAAATAAAAAACTTTGGTTTCTCTAATTTGAGTAATATTTAGCCAAAAAGACTCAGAAAAACCACCATCACAATGATAGTGGTTTAGTGTTGGGTATGAGAGAGAGAGAGAGATGAAAATTGATTAAAAAAATAAAAGACAGCTTTTTTGCATTGATTGGTCTGGATGCTCTTAGAATGAGAAATCAATACGGAGATGATGCAAGTAAGCATGTTTATAAATGGTACACAATAGATGCAAGAATGAGACTAATTTTATTAATATCATTTTTTTTTTGTTGAAATATCATTTTCTTTTTCATATAAAAAACTAGCTACTTGATATCTTGTCCTACCAATAAAAAAAATTAGACAAAACAAAAAATTAGACATCATGAATGGAGAAAGAAAGAAAACGAAGAGATATAAGCCAAAATTACCGTACACGCAAAATCACAAAAAGATTATTTGTCCATTTAAGAAGCTGAGCTGAGACTATTCCCAGATTTCACACAAAAGATATTACTTTATTAATATCATCTTTCTTCCTTTTCCTTTTTCCTTAAATGTATTAATATCCTCAATAATCTTATGGAACAACATAAACTTGCAGTCCATGATGCCACACATGGTACAGCACTGCACTGCAACTTCGAAATTTATTGCACACATCATTACACGCATTTCTACTCCAAAGAAAGGATATCATATTCAAAGCCAAGGAGAATTATATAGGGGAGTAACAACCGACTTAACTTGAAGATACTTGTGAAGGGCTTCAAGTCCAAAATCTCTTCCAAAACCACTCATTTTATAGCCACCAATTGGGCAGTCATTATCGAAAGCAAAATAGCAATTGATCCAAATGGTGCCAGCACGTATTGATCTTGACACTGTGTTAGCCACATTTAAGTCCTTGGTCACGATACCTGCTGCTAGACCATATCTAGTACTGTTGGCCCTCTTAATTGCCTCATCAATTGTTCTGTAATTGATCATGGAATCATTAATAAGTCAAGTGCTTGCTATCACCAACGCTAGTTTACAAGGGAATATGTGAAATCAAACTTCAATAAAAGAACTTGGCTCTTCCAATTGAATGGGTAACGTTTCATTAAAACACTATTTTGTTCAATAATACTGTAGTACATTTACTCCATCCATTACTTTTGAAAAATTATAAATTGCTAAATGCAGGCATTTTCTTGTAAAGTTTTGGGTAGAGAAAGAAGAAAAGGAGATTGAAGATAGTTAGTACTCACTTAAACTTCGCAAGTGCCAGAACAGGTCCAAATATTTCATCCTTAGCTATAAGCATATCTTCCTGATCAAGTCGTCAATAACAATAGATGATGGGAGGGGAAAAAAACACTTTGAATTTTTTAATTACACTAAAAGGTAAAATATATACCCAGTTGCATGTTGTAAATTACGTGAAATATATACCTTGACTTCAGCAAAAATTGTAGGTTCAATATAGTATCCCTTATCACCCAAGGGCTTGCCCCCAGTTAACAGGGTGGCTCCTTCATTCTTGCCATGCTCAATGTAAGAAAGAATTTTTTCAAACTGCTGCTTATCGACCTGCATGTCAAAAATGACCATTTTCATTGGAAACCCACTAAGAAGACTATTGCTATTTATTTTTTGGTCCATTTACAAATCTATTCGGATTCACTCCTTTAGAGTAAAATAATCTCTGTTGATTTGTTGTTGGCCCCCAAAACCCTTTTGTAAGTTGTAATACAAGACCAAAAAGACAAATCATTTTTTTTTTTTCTCATTTCATACCTGGGGTCCGTGTTGAACTTTGGGATCAAAAGGATCCCCAACTACCCATGCTTTCGCCTTTTCTACTAATTTCTCCACAAGTTTCTCATATATTCCTTCTTGAACATAAAGACGAGAACCTGCCACACATATTTCTCCCTGCAAAAAATAAAATTAGGGGAAAAAAAATGTCATCAAAACTACATTTTTTAATAAAAATTATTTGTCCCGATCTTGATGTTAAAAACCGGACTTATGATATAGCGTAGTTACCAGGCCCAAGGCCGAAGCCCTCCACTATAAAAAGGCCACACTCCCTTTATTATAAAAAGGCTTCAAACTTTAAGATAATTATACTTTCTTTTTAAGTAAAAACAAAACAAAACAAAAAAAATTGGTTATGCACTATTTTTCTCATCTCTAACAAGCCTCCAAAATTTTAAACCAACAGAAACTCAACCCAGTTGAAACTCTAAACTATTTTGAAAATTAAATTTGTGCTAAATCATCAATGATGATTAATTTTCCTAAATAGCTTGAGACTTTAATTTTTATAAACCAATATTTTACTAAGTAGATTGTCAACATTGGTCACCTAATTAATCTCACACATATGTAAACACTAAACAATTTCACTCTCTTAACAAAAAAATATAAAATTGAAAATTGCATTATACCTCCTTTTAAAAAAGATATAAATATTATTTTATCTTTGTAACAAGTTATGCTTGAACTTTTATATTTGATTTTCTTTATGAAATAAACCTGGTTTGGTTTCTATTAATTCATCAAAATACCCTTGGTTTGATTAGTATGAAATAAATTAATCTAATTAATATTAAAATATAAAAGACTACACTTAAATCTGTCATCTTACACTTCAAATTATATCGAGTTAGCCCCATAGAACATTCATTGTAGGACTGAGTAACAAAATAAATTAAAACACTTCACCTTATTATGTAAGATCCCAATGAGAGCAAGCTGAGCAGCCATATCTACATCAGCATCATCAAAAATTATGAAAGGTGACTTGCCTCCTAATTCAAGTGAAACCACTTTCAAATTGCTTTCTGCTGCGGCCTTCATAACTATACGGCCTACTTCTGTGGAGCCAGTGAAACTCACCTGAAAAAACAATAGCAAACATATAGCTTGTGAACTCAATATAGATCATGCAAATTAAGCAATAAAGTGGACACGGGATTTTCTTAAAAGATTCAAACCAATAATACAAACATTGAAGTACAATCAGGAAATTAATTACCGCATCAATGTCCATATGAGAGCTAATGGCAGCACCAGCCGTTGGCCCAAATCCAGTTATAATATTGAGCACCCCATCAGGGATACCAGCCTTTAACAAGAAAAACAATATCAGTTGGACCTCATAAAATCCAAAAGAGGCCACCATATATGAGTCATATTATGAATAATGTACAATTAAATTCACTATTTCCTAACAGATTAATTTTTTAAAACAAGTAGTTATTTATCATGGCATTAGAGCAGAAGATCTTGAGTTTAATAAATTAAATTCACAATTTCCTAAAATTATCAGTACCAAATAACTAATCTTTAACCATTTGCAAATAAATTATCAAATTCAATTGCAACTTACCAGCTTAGCAAGATGAGAATAATAGAGTGCCGAGAGAGGAGTTTGCTCAGCGGGCTTAACGATCATGGTGCACCCAGCAGCTAAAGCCGGGCTAACCTTCAAGAAGAACAAGGTGGTGGGGAAGTTCCAGGGAATAATGTGTCCTACCACACCAATTGGCTCGCGCAAAGTGTATGCATGAAATGCATTTGACATTTTTAGTACCTCTCCATGAATTTTATCTGCTGCACCTGCATAGTAGCGGATAACACTTGCTGCATGAGGAATGTCCACGGTCCTGCCCATACTGAACAATTTGCCGGCATCAATGGTATCCAAGGCAGCTAATTCTTCTACATTTTGGTCAATTAAGTCCGCAAATTTCATCATTCTCTTTGCTCTCTCCTGACAACAAATAAGGGTCCAAAAAATTAATATTAATTCACAAAAACTAAGAAAAAAAAAGTAAATTCCATTGCAATGTCATGTTCTTATTTACCTATCCTATATATTGTTTAATGCGTTTGTGCCCCTATTTTTGTCAGAACAATTTTGCACCATGCAAACTAAGATGTTAATTTGTTCACTTGTCAATTTAGAAATTAAATAGGCATGTTTTTAAATAGGCATGTAGAATTTTGTTCAAGTTTTTCTTCCCCTGGGTTTATGGTTGAATTCAAGGTTTTCATTAAACACCAATCTCTAATTTATAAATTCATATTTGTATATATAATTTTTTTTTTTAATGTTGGTAAGTATGTGTGGATTTAGAGATAAGCCATATGAAGTTATTATTGTACTTGGTTGTTAAGAAAATGTGAAAATACAAAAGAAAATATTTGTCGGTACTAAAGAGAAAACACATTTCAACATATCAACTTTGTAGAAGAAGAAGAAGAGGGCTATACATGTCCAAAGTCCATACAATATAAAATCTACTAGTTTGGATGGATCCTAACAATTTCATTTGAATTTGAATTTTAGAGAGGTAAACGTAGCAAATGAAAGATTGTGATAGTGACAAAACCACAAATGGGTAAATTGTAATTAATTTACCTTAGTGTTTATGGTTAGGATTAGTATTTTGTTTTTAGTGATAGGGTTTGCCAAGATTCTTGTAGTTCAACCAGCACATCCAAGTATTTCTAATGAGGATATCTATGGTTTAAATCATCTCTCCCCTTTTGTAACTATCAAAAAAGGGTTTCTATGGTTAGGGTTAGTATATAAGCTTAGGGTTGGAGAATTAGAGTTATGATTAGTTTTTAGGGTTAGGATTAGAGTTTTAAGGCTACATTTAGTTTAGATAAAAATATATCTCATTTTCGGGTGTTTGGCTCGACTGAAAATATCAACCAAACCTAAAATGATTGGAAGTTGATTGTAAAATCACACCTTTCAAGGTGCAAACTGTTTCACAATTAAAGCCCTTCCCTCCCACCCTACTCATTTCCTCTGATCCTCCCTTGCAACGCCATTATCGCCCACCGGTACCGTAACTCACCCCTAATGACCTGTGACACAACAATTCTTATCCCACCACTCTAGCAACCAACCTATTGACACCGTCGGTTTTTAGGGCTTGGTGAGTTGGGTTGAGTTACAAAAATTTTTTTGATAGAGGGTTGGGTTGGGTTCGGGTTATAAAATTTCAAACCCGCCAAACCCAACCCGACCACCTATATATTTAATACATATTTAAAATATATTATATAATTAATTTTTATTTAAATAACCAGCTATTTCTATCTTATATAAAAGCCAATTAGTTCATACAAACCTAGTAAATTACTATTGTTGTTTAGTCATTAATGTTGTTTGCCTTTAAGGAGTTACATTGATATTAATTTTTGAGTTTTTTTTTTAATATATTTATATTTATATTTTTTTGCTCAATTTATTAATAATAGTAATAAATAAAAAATTGTCCAACTCATGGGTTCAATCCAATCCAACCCGACCCGACCCATGTGGATTGGGTTGGGTTGGGTTGGGTTGGACTTATGTGATGAGTTGGGTTGGGTTTATGTGATGAATTTTTTTTAACCCACTATGGTGGGTTGGGTCAAAAAATCTCCTTAATCCAACCTAACTCGACCCATGTACACCCTTACACCCCACCACTTCAGTGAACTTTACTTTGATCCAACAACTAGCGACTGACAACCACCATTACAAAATACAAACAGTGTGGGTAATTAAATTATGATAGGTATGGGGTAAATTTTGTGTGGGAAAGCTTTATGAAAAGTTTGATTTTGATTTGGTTGGGTATGTGTGGGTAAGCTCTTATAGTTGTGAGAGGTTGATTTTGACTTTGTGACGGTAGATTTGATTTTGATTTGGCTAGATCTATGTGTGTAAGCTCTAAGGTTGGATTTATGTAGCTAATTTTTGTGATTTTTATTTTGATATAAAATTTTTTGATCATGTGAACTTGTTGGGAGTATTATGAATTTCAAGAAAAAACTTCACACACAAACACCTAAATTAGATTAGGATAGAATTCCTATTTTAAATCCAAAATATTTATAGCTTTTTGTCCACACCATTAACCTTCATGATACTCAACAGAGAGTTCATCCAAGAAAAATGATACGCAACAAAGACATCTAGAGATTCTGACATCTGTTATATCTTTTTATTGACATTATTGTGCTGTATATGTCCCCCACCGCTAGCCCTCACGCCACCGTTTTTGACTAACCGAAATAAAAAGCAAAAGTCCTGTTTAACTTTTAGACTTGTCGTATGTTCATGGCCCTTTCATTTTCAAATTAAATGCATATATAACGTGCATAATAACCTACATTATTCGAGTCCGAGTTCCTTATCTTTTTTCAATATCAAAAAGTAAAAATAAAATAAAAATATCTACTTCGTCAAAAAAAAAAAAAAAGTACCTACATTGGTCAAAAAGTTACACGTGTGGGAAAAAAAGGACATCAGGAGAGTCAATAAAATTGTCTTTGAATTTTGAAGAGAAATTTGCATTTTTTAATTCAAGTATTCAATAAATGCGAGTTCTTTTACGGTTCTTCTACACGACAGCACTATATCAATTTGCAAATTTTTTACTATAATTTAATAAAATAGACTATTATAAAATATAAATAGTAAATAGATTTTGTTAATGTATATTCTAAGCATACATAATAATTAATTATTTTAAAAAAAAGTTTCTTAAAAATTAAAAAAATATTGACAATTTTTTTTAATCCTCAATAAAATATTTTTAAAAATAAATAGCTTATTGTGTGTCATCTAAACCCATAGTAGAAAGGGTAAAATACTAGATAATCATTATTTTAATTAATTATTTATTTTAGATTGGCAAAGAAAAAGACGACATATACCATCAATGGACTTTGAGTTCTTGTTGTTTTACGTTATTGAAAGAATCTACTTGGCCACAAAGCCTAGACGAAGAAAATGACACAATTTAGAAGAATGAGTATGTTGAAGAAAGAAGGGGTTGTGTGGTACATACGGCACCGGACAAGCGAGGCCATGGACCATCATCAAAAGCATGGCGTGCAGCCTTCACGGCCAAATCAACATCTTCTTTATCTCCTTCTGCAATTCTTGCTATCACCTCTCCTGTTCTTGGATCTATCGTCTCGAACGTTTTACCTATATAATTTTTTTTTTTGGGTTTTGGATAATTACCCCAAAAATTTGGTACACAAAAAATTGTATATTAGTCAAAATGTATATATTAATATTACTGTATGTTAACAATGACGTCTTTTCTTCTTGAGAAAAAAGACAAAAAGAAAAAAAAAATTGCAAAGACCACAAAGGTGCAACTGCGCTAATCCTATTTAAAAAAAAAAAGTTCACGTTAACGAGTATTGTAGGGTATTGATTAACAACTCAATTAAAGAAAGTTTTTATAGAAAAAGAAAAAAAAGTAATTAATATTTTGACAGTTTTTTTCATTTTTTATAAACATGATATCAAAACTTTCTTAAAATAGATTCTTAATCAATGCCCTAACGTTACTCGTTAACATTTTTCAAATAAAAAAAAATAAAGCTAGAGTTTCCCATCAAAATAAATAAATAAAAACATGACTAAAGTACAACATAACAACCTTCTAATAATTTTTTTTAAAAGAAAAGTATAGTCATATGTTTTTTCTTAATACAAAATTTTATCGGATGAGTTCAAGAGCACTTAAGAGCAGAATATATAACCTTTTAAAACATTTTTTTTTAAAGAAATAATTGTGTTTTTAGTTTTTACACAATTAATAAAATAGATAAAATAAACCACAGAAATAAGTTTACACATTTTAAAGATATAATTATACTTTTTTAAAGATAATTATATAATGAAGAAAACAAATTAATAAAAATATATTATCCAAGCAAGTGGTAAACAAGAATATCCGGGTAAACGCTAATCACATAATCTTGTATATACCGGTAAAGTATTCGACAATATAGGGAGGGGATGGGTGATTGTTGGAAAACCCAGGATTCTGGAACTATTGGGTATTCCTTGAATCCACAGAGGACTACACTTGTGGACCATAATTAATAATAGAGCATACCAGAAAATATATGATGTAAGTTTAAGCTTTTTGGGTATGCTGTGTGTTGTAACTTGTACAAGTCCTTTAGAAAAAAATCAAAAAAAGAAAAAGAAAAAAAGCAAGTTTAACAAGTCGTGGCCTTTGGGTTTGTTGTGTTTTGTAAATCGTTTAGAAAAAGAAAAAAGAAAAATAAAACAGTTGAGGACTCAAGTAGCCACCAACTGAAGTTCCCAATTTTGGTGGTATACGATAGGTCTTTTCATTTATTTATTTTTTTCCAGAAAAAAAGGGATGTAGGCGAAAAAGTCGTAAACCAGGGGAAAGCGAGAGTGAAAATAGAATCTGAAAAATCTAAAAATATTAAGTGAGAGAGAGAGTATGATAAAAACCTGAAATGGAATCAACAAATTCTCCATTGATGAAAAGCTTGGTGAACTTAATGGTCGGGATCCTGACAAAAGACTCCAAGCTGTCCTTGGAATGACTCCCCATTTTTTTTTTGTCCTTTCTCGTTGTTTGTGAAGTAGTAGAGCTCCTTTGGGTGCAGCAGCAGCTAGCAACACAAATTATAAATAGGCACGTAGGCTGTATCACGTATGTATACAGGGCCCGCTCTACTTAGAGTCCTGCGAGGTCACAGGACTACCATGTGGTAGAAAAAAAATAACTATTTTGTATAAATTTTAAAAATTTAAGATTTTTTTTTTCTTAAACCATCCTAAATTTCTTTGAGGGCCAACAAAATTTGGTAACAAACTTAGTTGTAAACTAAGGTTACAACTTTATTTAATATTTTTTTTATTGAATGTAAATTTTAATAAATCCATCGTTTAATTATATTTTTTTCTTAAAACTTCCATATTTGCAAAATTTCAAGAAGATAAAGGATCAATAGCTACGTTGCTAATCAAATATTTAAATTTTGATTTTTTATAGTTTAAAATTATACATAAAAAATAATTTTATAGATCGAATGGTAAATAACATCCGATTAGCATAGAATTTTGATGTGTTTTAAGAACATGGAGAACATGCAATTCATCGATTAGATTTTTAAAATATGTAATAATGTTAATTCATTTAGTGAGAGTGACTACAATTAAGTTTGTAGTTAAATTTTGTTTTTAAACTTTGGTCCCTTTAACAATATATTAGGTTCTTACAAATAAAAAGAAAAAGTCCAAGAAAATTTTATTTAACTAAACTTTTGAAGAGATGTAACTTATAATATTGATAATGAGACTATCATGTAGTGATTTAAAAATTTAAAAAAAAAAATTTTAGAAGAAAATTGTAAGATTTTATGTATTTGTGCGCGCGCGCGCATGTGTGTGTGTGTGTGTTTTTTTTTTGGTCAATGTACTTAGTTCTTGTACGGGGTATGGCCTTAGGCCCATTGGGCTTAGGCCCGAACATTCTCAAGAACCAAAACTGAGCCCAAACCTCATAGTAAGTCCATATCGTTTTGGATGCATGATAGACAAGCCAATGTCCGGCCATTTATGACTTGTTCGGGAGTGTGTTTGCTCGGAACAACCTACGTCTTCGGTAGCTTGGTATTGCCTTGGGAAGTATTGTTGTCGGGTGATCTTTTGGAGGCACAAATCAGTTCCAATGCCATTACCACTATTTCCAATGGGGCATATTCCATGTCAGGAATAATCACATTGGACCCTACCCACACGAGTGAGACCAAAATATAATCATGAAACCTCCACAAATCTCAAGCTATAAATAGCAGAATTGAGTGAAGAGTAGGGGTTGGCAATTTTGAGTAGAATGTAGAGAGTAAAAGAGAAAGATAGAGCTGGTACCATTCAGAGGGAGAAGCAACTTAGGGAGGAAAGAAAGGGAATCCTTGGGAGCTAAGGGGTGTCTTGGCAAGGAACTACCCTTAGTAGGAAACACTAAACCCACTATACAAGTATATTATGCGCCCAACTCTAAGCCCGGCCCATTAAGTAGAAATTGGGTACGCACAGTTCTCTTTTTATTAGATTTTGTATAATTTAAATTTCTTAATGACTACCCTGAAAAAAGTTTATGAAGCTGGTACTGTATGTATATCAAATAAAGTAACACAAATAAATATATTTCACTTTCATGTTGTTGGAAAAAATTATTCTGTATCAAATGATACTACGTCATCCGTATCAAAACTTAATAAATGTGAGATGTATGTAAAAATAACTACCTACTAATATATGTCTTTCATTTGTTAGTTGGGTAGTTATTTTTTGCTGACGTGTTTCACACTTATTTAATTTTGATACCGCTAACACGGTATCATTTGATATCAAATACCTTTTTGGAGGTTGGAGGCTGGTTGGAGTAAACAGATGGTTGTAAAAGAATCTGATGGCATAGGAAAGGCCAATCTTTAAATTGTTACATATGGATGGTCTATCGTATGATTCATATAGTTTATAAGGCTCTGGTTTGAATTGTCGTACACTCTCTCTCTCTTTCTCTCTCTCTCTATGGGTAAATGTATAATTATGATAGTGCTCTGTTTGTTTCAACATTATCACTTTCTGCATTTTCTAAAAATCAACTCATTTTCATATACTTGGTAGCAACTTTAAAATGAGTTCGAAAACTATTTTTTTGACTTCCTTTATTTAGTTTAGGATGAGATTGAGTTATTTTTCATAAAATTTTAGTGAAAAACAACTTTATTACACATCAAGTTAAATAAGAAAAGTTAAGAAATAGCTTTTCTTTAACTCATTTTTTATTTTATTTTATGATATTACCAAATACGGGAAAATGCAAAAAACTATCATCACATAAGATTTTCCATCAAAATAAACAGAGCATCAAGCCAGCTTCAAATATTTAATTCCCAAAATTGTTAGGTTATTTGTCCTTTATTTATTTATTTATATCATAATTGTGATACCCCATATTATGTTATTATATGACTTAGATTGGATGAGTATGCATTGTTTGGGTATATGTTAATTGTTGAGTGATTGAGTCTCATATTGAGTGCCATTATAGACAATTTACAAAAGAACAATAATTATATATAACTTGACTAATCATTTTAGGTGTAACATAAATGCGACTAGAGTTTACTCAGCACATTATAATTTATGCTACATCATATGTTTAGTCTATGATTAACATAAAGTTAGTCTACATTACATTAATTTTTGTTTTTTTCCTCTCTCTCTTTCTCTCTCTGCAAACAATTTTAATATCGTGGGAAATAGTGTATATATATATATATATAACATGATTTATTGTATGTTATTTTCTTATATATAACTAACATATTTATTCCAATTTAGTCTTATATCTAAATCTTGCACCACTTAGAAAAAGGAGCTAGGCTACGTGTTTCCTTTTCTTTTCTTTTTTTCTTTTTCTTTTTTTTGGTGAATAACGTATTTCCATTTAAATGTGAAATGAACGCTTTAACGTATGTGATGGTTATAAAAAAAAAAAAATATATATATATATATATTTGATAGTCATAGATTAGGTACAACCATTTCCCATAATTTATATGGTTATTATAAAATAGTGTATATCTTCACCGATCATTAAGGCCCATGCGAGTGATCTTTCATATTGGGTGTTTCTTACGAAAGTTCATCTGGATTCTGACTCGTTTATTTAAATGGATTTACATTGAAATTAAGATCATTGTTCTATTATTTAATCAACACAAAGCAAATGATATTGCAGCATCCCATCTAAAAATAATTGTTTTCTATTTCTTTTAGAAATCATTTCTCTTTCTTTTAATTTCAGTTTACTTACATATATATATAATCAGGCATTAAACGTTAAACAAAAACTAACTAACAGATACAACAGAGCAGAAACGCTCATACAGTGTTCCAGCAGTGTTCCAGCTGCATCAAGACTAGCCAACAAGGCCACATCAGCTGGAGGGAATTGAAAAACAACGAATCAGTTGACTTACATATGCAAGACGATAGTTTCATCTAAAATGATAACGCAAATTATATTGCAGTATCTTATTTAAAATGATCAGTCATCTTCAATCAAGGGCGAAGCTAACTATTGGGTGGGGGCCATGTTTTATATATGTGTACATATATAGCTCAGGCAATTGTCACATTCAGTCCAATAAAAAATTTTGCAACTATTGAAAATATCATTATCACACTATTGAGTAATGCTAATATCTCTCATCTAGTGTTAGCTCTATAATAGAAACAACCGATGCGGTCGTCTAAGGTTCCAAGTAGCGAAAATGCCCTCAAATTTTAACCAATAGGGTTTTATTATTTATTTATTACAATAGTATTAATTAAATCCAATTATTAGCCAATAAATAAACTAATATTTTTTATCAAATGAAAAACAAGAGAGAGAGAGAGAGAGAGAGAGAGAGAGAGAGAGAGAGAGAGAGAGAGAAATGCTACGTTCACAGCATTTTTCATAACACTTCCATAATAAATCTTAAGTGATAAGTTATTATATAATATTATTGATGACAAAAAATTAATTTCAGTGATGGGTTCAAATTAGAACCAGTAACAGCTTAACATTTAAGATTTGTTGTGAAAATATTGTGAATGTAGTACTTCTCAAAAAAAAAAAAAAAAAAAAAAAAGCAATACACAAAAAAATTCACAACATTTTTCATAAGTTGAGTTGACAAACTTTTACTAGTTCTTATCTAAGTCCACCACTAATATCATTTTTTTACATACCACTATCAATCTACTACATCAACAGGTATGAAAAAAAATTTCAAATTTTTTGTGTATAGACTTTCTAAAAAAAATCTGTGGTTCTTGTTAATTAGTTATAATTTTGCATCTAAAACAAGATAATATAATTTAAGTAATATTTATTTTTTAAAATCATATTTAAATATATAAAAAGTCTCAATTTCAGTTTTCGCCTTAGGCCCCCAAATGCATTAAGTCGTCCCTACTCACATCTCAGTTGAGTCCCAATCTTTTGGATACACTATCAACCTCTCATTAGCTGAACTACAAAACATCATACCCAAGCTATTCATAATATGGATAGTAATGTATCTATTTCCCTTACTCTCTCAGTTTTACCTAGTAAATCTCACTCTTAGATTTTTGATTTTGCATGGTATAATCACATGACAATTCACCCGTTCTTATTTTCTAAACTTGAACCTATACCACATCCACTTAGTATTCATATAGTCAATGGTTCCACCATGCATTACAATAGTCTAGGTTTTGTCTTGACCTCCAACCTTCTGGTTCCTAGGGTCTTCCATATGCATGACCTATCCTATAATTTGTTTTTTGTGGGCCAATTAGCTAAACTTGGAAATCACTTTTTTTTATTACTCGGGGTATAATGTGCATGATTCGAGGATAGGGTAGCAGATTGGGATTGGTCTTAGAGTTGGGTGTATGTTTCCTATGGACAATCTTTATCTTCCACCTATTGCTCTTGTTTATGTTGCTACTACAGCAGCTGTGGTTTCTTCTATACATTCTCTTGCATTTTGGCATTCTCATCTTGGTCATGCACCCTCTTTTCAAGTACAACAATTAGCTTTTAGGGGTCTAACATGTTGTCTCCAAAGACAAATTTCATTGTACTTCATGCCAATAAAGAAAACAACTAGCTTTTGCATTTTAATAATAGCGAATCAATATCTGTTGATATTTTTGACCTAATTCATTCTAATGTTTGGGAACCTTCCTTTGTTATTAGTATTAGTAGATCTCGATATTTATTTTGTTTTGTTGATGATTACACTCATTATAGTCGGATTTTTCATATGAAATTTCGTTATGAGTTATTACAAATCTATTATAACTTTGCAAAAATGGTTGAATCACAATTTTTGAAACGTATCAAGAATTTTTTATTTGATAATACTCTTGAATACACTCAACATGCTTTCCAAACTATTTTGCATTCATATGGTACTTTACATCACCTAACTTGTCCAGACACCTTTCAGCAAAATGGTACAGCTAAATGAAAATTTTGTCATATTCTTGACATTGTTTGTACTCTTCTTCTTTTTGCCAAAGTTCTAACTCCATTTTGGGGTGAAATTGCTCTTCAAGTTGTTCATGCTATTAATCGCATGCCTAGTACTGTCATCCATAATCAAACTTCATATGAGCACCTTTTTGGGTCACCTCCTGGCTAAAATCACCTTTGCTCTTTCAACTTTACCTGTTTCGTTCTTCTTCAGCCTCATGAGCATAAAAAACTTAAGACTTGATCTCGGATTTGTTGTTCTCTTATCATCTTTGTATCTCCTGAAATGATGTCTTTTGGGATCATCACTCATTTGTTAAGCTCTCTCACTTTTGTTCTACCTTATTTACCTCATATGTCTTAGAACTCTTTCTAGATGAGCCACATATTTCTTTTATAGTTGGTCTTAATCCTCCTTTGGACTTCTCTGACTAACCAACATATCTTTCTGATGCCTATCCAAGATCGCCCTCCGATGAATAGGTAGAAGATGAACTACCCAATTTTATGCCTAGGTCCCCTACTCCTAGTTTGCTTGAAGATCTTGCATAAGACATTCCATTGCGCCAGTCTACTCGAGTAAGATCCATTTCTACACATTTACTTGATTATCATTGTCACACTTCCCTTACTGCACTACACGAGCCTCACACCTATCGCGAGGCCTCCATTTACCCTTTATGACAGATCGCAATGAAAGAGGAACTTGATGCATTATCCAAAAACCATATCTGAGATTTGTGGAATCTCCCCCCTAGAAAGTCTGTGATTGGTTGTAAGTGGATCTACAAGATCAAGACTCATTCTTATGGGTCCATTGAGCACCATAAAGCTCGCCTTGTTACAAAAGATTTTACACAAAAATATGGAATTAATTATAAAGAGACCTTTGCTTCGATTTCTCGAATCGCATTTGTTTGTGCTCTTTTAACTTGTTAGGACATATGTGTTTTCACTTGTTAAGAACATATGTCATTTATTTATGTAAATTGGCTAATCCTTTGACAAAACGCACTCTACTTGTAATTGGGTAGTTCTAGGTGTTTTTAATACTTCAAGAAACAAAGTTTCAAGGTCAAGTGTTGAAGTCATCAAGTTTGTCCAAGAAAAAGTAAGCTGAAGTGCAATTTCATTAAATCTCGACACCTTTTCGATAGCTACCTTGACACTTGCTATCTGTCGAGATTTAAAAATTCAAATTTTCTAATCTGATTTTCTTGGGATCCGTGAATATGTTTTTGGGCATTCTTTTCTCTAAACCCTAAACATATAAAAGGATTGTTTTAAAAGTCGTCAAGTGTGACACAAGTTGCAAATTCATTGAGCAATCTCTGTTCAAGCAAATTGTGATCAAAAGACGAAATTCTTGACCTAGTTCATTTTCTTTGAAAAAGTTACTGTGTATTTGCACCATAGGGTTTTGTGACCAAGCATCTTCCTGATCTTCGTCGTGTAGGATGAACTGAAGAACTTTGCAGCCAACCTTTCTTCCTTAAGTTGGTGTTCTGAAGTCGCGTACTGGGATCCGCGCATTGGTTAGTCATGTACTTAGGAGCCGTGCATCAAAGGTGGGAACTGTTGCTACAGATCAAGTCTAATTGGATATTGGGGTAAGGGTTCAACTGTAGGTTGGTAAGGTACTTGGGATTCCTTTACTTGTAACCGCTTGATTTGATAATAGTGGAGTTTCAGGAGTGGTGACCTGAAAATCACCCGATGGGGTTTTTGCCGCGAGGTTTTTCCCCATTCGTAAACAAATCACCGTGTCATTTATTTTTCACTTCATATTTTGTTATTTAGTGATTTGTTTGTGCTTCCACGTAATTGCATGATAAATTGATTAATTAATAACTTGGCTAATTAATTAATTGGTTTAATCACAAGGGGTCATTCAGATTGTGGCCTATTAAGTGGTATCAGAGCAGGCACACTCTGATTAGGTTTAATCTTTGTTGTGTTGATCCATTGACCCCTGTTGTCATGGTTATAACCGGTTTGAAGAGATCCTTGTTTTCAAATACATCTTGTTTTTCTAATCATTATTTATTTGAGTGTCTCAGAAAATACAAGTCTAAAAGTTATTTGAATTCTTTTATAATGACTATTGGAAAGGATCTCAGTATGGCTAAGAAAAAACTAGACTACCTCAGAATAAAAATGTGCAAAGGAGTTCGTTTGAGAAGAGTAAAAGTTAGAGGCTTAGCTTAACAAAAGCAATTGAGTGAAAGAACCATTCCCTCTGATTTGTCATCCAAGCATGAAGTGTGTTTCATGATGAAGTCTGCATTCAAAGTAATGGATACATGTCTATGGTATCTTGACAGTGGTTGCTCAAGACACATGAATGGAGATCGATCTCTCTTCAAGATCCTTGAGTCTAAAAAGGGTGGTAATGTGACTTTTGGTGATGGAAGCAAGTCACAAATTAAAGGGAAAGGGATCATATCTCTACCAGGACTGCTAGACATTGCAAATGTTCTTTTTGTAGAAGGTCTAAGGGTGAACCTATTGAGCATAAGTCAAATATATGATCAAGACTTCATGGTGTTATTCTCAAAGGGAAAGTGTCTTGTCATGGATGAGTTTGGAAAGAAGCTCATTAGTGGGGTTTGCACTCTGAACAACTGCTATGGATTGGTTCCTGATGCCGATATAGTGTGCAATAGCATTCGTTTGCCTAATGAAGATCTAAGCATCCGGGCACTCAGACTTCAGCTACCTCCAGACCATTGGAGCTTTTGCATTTAGATCTTATGGGTCCAACCGAATCGAGTCTCTTGGTGGTAAGAGATACATCATAGTTGTGGTAGATGACTTCACTAGATACACTTGGGTCATCTTACTCCGATCCAAGTCTGATGCTCCTGAGCACATTGAGGCTTTGTGCACAAGACTGCAAAATGAAAAGAGCTTAAAGATTGATCGAATTTGAAGTGACCATGGTAAAGAATTCGAGAACTTATACATGGAGTCTTTTTGCACAAGATTAGGCATATCTCAAGAGTTCTCTGCTCCTATTACGCCTCAGCAGAATGGTGTGGTAGAAAAAAAGAATAGGGTTATTCAAGAGATGGCCAGAGTCATGTTGCATAACAAAGATGTGGCTCGAAACTTATGGGGAGAAGCCGTAAACACTACTTGTCATACGGTTAATAGGGTGTTCTTCAGACCCGGTACCAAAAAGACTCCCTATGAGTTATGGAAAGGAAGAAAGCCAAATGTGAAGTATTTCAGGATATTTGGAAGCACTTGCTTCATCCTTAAGGATAGAGAGAATGTGGGAAAGTTTAACTCTCGAAGCGATGAAGGCATATTTCTGGGATACTCATCCATAAGCAAAGCCTATCGGGTATACAACAAGAGAACTCTGAAGGTAATGGAAACAGTAAATGTGGTCATTAATGAGTCTTCTGAATCCAGTTCTGAGAAGGGCATTGAGGAACTCTCCAAAGAAATTCTTCCTCCTGAGCCTAGGGAAGTTCATGATATTGCTGAACCAGAGCCTGTGTCCCCAAGTACTCCTAGTATTATGAAAGACTCTGCAGATGCTCCTACTTCACTAGATTCTGAGTCTCATGAAGAAAAAGGACCCTCCTCTAGAATCAAATTAAATCATCCTCCTGAAGTTATTGTGGGAAACATGAATGAGCTCACATTAAGGAAACGTACAGTCAATAAATGTGTTGCTAACTTTGTGTCTTATTCTTGTTATCTGTCACAGGTTGAACCCAAGAAAGTCGAGGAAGCACTATAAGATGAAAGTTGGGTCGAAGCAATGCATGATGAACTGCTTCAGTTTCAGAGGAATGATGTTTGGACTCTAGTACCTAGACCAGAAGGTGAGCACATCATTGGTACAAAGTGGATATTCTGCAAAAGACTGATGAAGAAGGCAATGTGATTTGCAACAAGGCTCGACTTGTGGCTCAAGGATACTCGCAAATGGAAGGAGTAGACTATGATGAAACATTTGCACCAGTTGCCCGAATGGAGTCAATCAGAATTCTGCTTACCCTGGCATGTCAGCTGAATTTTGAACTCTATCAGATGGATGTAAAGACTGCCTTCTTGAATGGGTTACTCAAAGAGGATGTCTATGTGGCTCAACCAAAAGGGTTCATTGATCCACACTTTCCGGATCATGTGCTGTACCTTAAAAAGGCACTTTATGGGTTGAAGCAAGCTTCTAGAGCCTGGTATGATAGACTCACACAATATCTGGTGTCACATGGGTTCACAAGAGGAAAGACTGATCAAACTCTCTTCATCAAAAAGGAAGATGGTGAGTTGATAGTTGCTCAAGTTTATGTTGATGACATCATCTTCGGGTCGACCAAGGATGAACTTACTCATGGCTTCTCAAAACTCATGCAAGCCGAGTTCGAGATGAGCATGATTGGAGAGCTGACTCACTTCCTAGGACTACAGATTCGACAACAAGATTCAGGTATATTCCTTTCTCAATCTAAATATGCTAAGAATCTTGTGAAAAAGTTTGGCTTGGAATTTGCTAGTTCTGTTAGAACCCCTATGAGCCCAAATGTTAAACTCACTGTAGACTTGTTAGGTAAGAGTGTTGACCCCTCTCTTTATAGAAGCATGATAGGTAGTCTTCTTTACCTTACTGCTAGCAGACCTGACATTAGTTACAGTGTTGGAGTGTGTGCTAGATATCAGGCTAATCCCAAGGAATCCCACATGACTGCTTTAAAAAGAATTAT
>NW_027069537.1:1374756-1391965 GCF_002906115.3 Quercus suber
AGTGAGCCAGTTTATGTCTGCTCCACGATCGATTCACCATGTTGTTGTCTTGCACATTCTTCGATACTTGAAGGGCACTCTCTTTCATGGCCTTGACTACTCTGCTCAGTCTCTTCATGTTCTCCATGCATTCTCTGATACTAATTGGGCAAGAGATCCCACTAATCGAAGATCAAACACTGGTTATTGTTTTCTTCTTGGTTTTTCTTTGATCTCTTGGCGAAGCAAGAAACAAACCATTGTGACATGCTCCAGCATTGAAGCAAAACATCGTGTCCTTACTAATACCACATCTAAAATCCTTTGGCTTTGATGGCTCCTCACAAATTCATTGCGTCCACATCCTTTGCCACTCCTTTTTATTGTGATAATTGGAGCGTCATTCATATTGCTTTCAATAATATCTTCCATGAACGGACAAAACACATCGAGATTGATTGTCATTTCATCTGTTATCATCTTGTTTGTGATTCTCTCAAGTTAATTTCAGTTTCCTCTTAAGATCACTTGAAATATCTTCACTAAGTCAAATCATAAGGGACGTCTTCGTGCTTTGGTTGACAAACTCAAGTTGGTCTCCCACCTACCTTGAGTTTGAGGGGAGTTGTTAACAGATATTTGTGTATAGAGACTTGGGTTTTAGGCCCACTTTAGTTGTCTTGTTTAACACACATACTTGTATAGCACACATATTCATATTGCACTCTTATGCCTCTTATATAAGACATTCTTGTATATTTTATTCAATGAGAAATACAATACTATTCTTCTAGTATTTCTAATAGTTTGTAATATGTGAGTCACCTTACTTCAATAATAGAAGAATGAAGAAAGTTCAAAAGAATTATAACTAAGTTTTAGAGGCTTACTCGAGTGAGAGACCAATACAAGCAAGTACTGATAGACATATAGAGAAAGTATTTTGGAACTTCAAGTAAGCTCACTTGACAGGAATACAAGATGGTACATGTGAGTTTGAGCAAGGTCTCAAAAGAGATCATTTGATGGTCCTGAGTTTGAGCCATTTGAGTTCCTAATAGCTAGTAATAGCCAAAGAGAATGTTTGAGAGGGCTTATATCCATGATTTTCAAACTCGGATTGGACCAGCTAGTCTAATCGGGTTAACCGTGAACTGCTGATGAAACTGATTTTTATATATGAGAACTGAGTAGGTAAGAAATCTGAGAGAACCATGTGAACCAGGGTTTAACCCGAAAATTTGTGTGACCCGTAAGCCGAAGCGACCTTTTTTGAAAAAAATTAAAAATAGAAGTGCAGCAACTAGGAGTAGAACCTGAGACCTCTTCCACTTAAGCACTGTGGCAAATGGCATGACCAACAAACCAAGTAACCCTCTTGTGAACTAATAAGAAGTATTACCACAGCGCACCCTTGATGCGATGGTCACTCTATAAGTATAAATGCTTGTGGGGTGTGGGGGGGGGGGCAAGAGCCGGGGTTCAAGTCTCTAAGAGGGAGCTTCACACATATATACACTTAGATTAGGCTAGAGTAGAATTTTTATCATGTATCAAACAAAAAAACAAAAAGTATTATAAAATATATATTAGATTTACATGATTTATGCTTTCCAAACTTCTATATCACTTTTCTCTCAATGTATTAAATATTACTAAATTTGTTTAAATTGCTAAATTAACTTGTGATTTAAGAATATTACCTTTTGCATAGGAATTTATTATTTACAAATTTATTTTAAAAGTGATTTTTATTTAATCAAATTGATTTCTACTCGAGGGATTATTATACAATTTTTTTCATGCTTATTTATGCTGTACTGTTTTCTATTAACCTTATGATGTACTATTTTATGTTAACCTTATAATATCATGAAAATTTATTTGAAAGTTTGTTTTAATTTTTAAGTTATTTTTAGTCAATTTTGCTAGTATTTACAAATTTAATACATTTATTTTATTTTAATTAATTAAAAAATTAATTATGATATCATCACGGTCAGATCTTGGTCAAACCTTAAAAACCTTAAACCTCTTTCTTCACTAGTTCTTTGAACGGTCCGGGTCTGAAAACTATGCTTATATCAATGAAAGTGACATTTCAAGTGTGCATTTTCCTTCTTTTCTTGGTAAATCAAGTGTGCCTTTTTCATAAATAACTCTTCATTGCTTATAAATAGTGATCCATATTTAGTTATTTACAAATTTTTTATACTTCTTAAAGTACATATAGATTTTGATTTTGATGGTATGATATACCATTAGAGAAAATTCTTAGAAGTCTCCAAAATGGTTACTTGAAGAATCAATGCTTAGCTGTATCTTAAATGCAATTTGCTTGGAACCCATTTGGAAACTCATTCAAGTGGAGGCAAATATCGTCTTAAGGAAAATAATTAATTTTCACTGTTAAGCTTACTTCAATTTCGTGTTTCTCTATTGTTTTTCCCTTAAAATTCTCAAAGCTTTCGAAGTAATAAATCAAACATTGTGATGCGTATTGTGAAAATTCAAAGAAACGATTTTGTTCGCTGGAAAGATAGTGATGCTTGTTGCACGGTAGATGCATTGAAAGTAAATTACAGATTGAACAATATAAGGTACAACATTTTGATTCGGAGTAATTTGATTTTGAAAGTAATAAAAATCAAATTCATGTTCAACGCAATGAGTTATTTTCGTATATCGATTTTAATTTGTACCCCAATGCAATACTTTCATTGATGTAGAAATCACACTTTTAAATCAATGAAGTCAGGATTATATGGAATTTTTTTTTTTTCTAAATTAGTGTGAAGAGAACTTCTTCCAACTTCTCCTATATCTTTTTATTGTGTATGAATTTTGAAAGTCTAATTGTTGAATTGTATGTTCTTGTAAGGACTCAATTTGGATTGACCCTGAGTGATGGGTTTTTAGCCCAATAAGCCCAAATAATAAATTTATAGAGAGTGGGTTGACAGGTTTAGGTGCTGGCCGTCGATCACCATGTATGAACTTTTCTTATAAAAAATGCTAAGTGTTTCCTTACAAATGGGGGAATGCTCCTCGGCCACAGGCCGAGGAGGCCTTATTGTTCTCTCTTTTTTCCCCCCCCTCCTTTTGCTTTACTAGCTTTTCTTTTATAGTTTTCATCTTCCTATCTCCTGCTTCCATCTGTTGATCGTCTATTCGCTTTTCTTCTGGTCGTCCGTCCCATCAGAGGCCTTATCGGCACTCAAGTGGCTCACTCTAATCAACGTTATCCTGCCAAGGGGTTACCTCCCCATGAATGCGGTCAGGGGGGTTAGTTGAGTGCATTAAATGGGAGAGTGACAACTTACTTTGGGGTTAGCCTCTCCCCAAAATCACCTTTGTCAGGCCGAGGACAAGGTATCCTCGGCGTGGATTTAGGAAAATAGGCTTTCCCCCTCTCTCTCCAAAATAGCTTGTGCTCCTCGGCATGGGCCTTGGGCCTGCTATATGATGGGCCGAGGCTATCAGGCCTATGGGCCCCACAATAGCCCCTCAAAACTCTGCTGCACGTTCCCTCGAACGGGGGCCCGAGGATCCTCGCCGGTGACCTAGGAGATCCTCACTTGTCCGAGCCAATCTTCAGTCCTTAAAAGTTGGTACCCAGGCTGAGATGGGTTTAAAAAGACAGCCCCAAACCAATCTTCTTGACCTGCTTGAAGGCGGTTCCAAGAAGGATGTACCAGGGGAGTCGCAGTCCCAGCCCCCAGCACCTCAGCCCCGGATTCCAACCATGCAAACCAGGTCGTCCTCCATTCCTACAGTAACTGCCCTCCTACTGAGTCTCCTGATCCGAAAAGGAAAAGACTTTCTAAGGGTAAGGAGCCAATGGATGAGAGCAAATCTCATTCTTCGCCCGAGGAGGGTAGGACTCGCAGACCTCCAAAGCAATTGAAGCTCGGTGATCAAAGGAAGAGCAAGAAGGCCATCCAGCAGCCCCAGGCTCAAGCATGGCTGCCTGCTGCCATGCTCCTGATCAGCTTAATGGATAACGCATCGATACGAGAGTCTCAAGGAGACGAGGGGGCTCTCGTGGCTGAGGCCTAGAGAAATCTCTCCTTCTTCCCACTGATATGGCTGAGTTAGAGAAATGAGTGGGGTAGAGGTTGTCCTCGACCTTAAAAATATCTAGGCATGGTAGGTCCCTGGCACCTATTCATTTTACCAAAAATTTTTGTCGCTTAGTATTTTTCTTTCTCTTTACAGAGCTGCTTGTTTTTACTGGCAGGCTATCCAGGCCCTTTTTAGGTTGGGCGAAGAGGTTGATGACCATAGTCATGCCTTAGCGCGAGAGCGCGATAAGTTCCTAGAGGCGGCCAAAACTCTTAAGAGATCTGAGGCCGACCTGAAAAAGGCGACCGAGGATCTGGCAGAAATGGCGAAGGCCAGGGATATTGCTGTCTCTGACCTAGCCGTGGTCAGGAAACAAGCTGAGGATCAAATTGACCGCTTGCAAGATGTTGAGGGTCAATTACAGAAGGCCAAAGAGGACATTACCTATATGAAGGGAAGTTTGACCAAGGCAATCCATGACAAAGGTGTTGCCGAGTATGCCAGGGACGAGGCTGTGAGAGCCAGAGACGAGGCGGTTTTTTGCGAAAACAGACGCTGAGCGCTCTGTGGAAGGCAGAGGAAGATGCTTTCGCAGAAGGGGTGGCTAAGACTGAAGCCATCCTTCGGGTTCAAGTTCCTGCTGTGTGCAGGCATTATTGCTCTCAAACCTGGCATGAAGCCTCACCAAGCAGGGGTTGATGCCTCGTCTGATCTTAGAAGGGAGGACAGGTATATTACCTATTGCCATTCGCGAGATTGCACTGCTGCTCCTGAGGAGGGATCCTTATTACCATCGGTTGAAAGTCAGGATAGGACCACTGAGGATGTGCCGTTAACTGGTCAACCATTCGAGGAGGTTGAGCCCCAAAGAGTGTTGGGGGAAGTTGCAACCGAGGGTCAGGGAATGCCACAAGACATGGCAAGTCCTCCGGCGGACCTTTTGAAATCGAGCCCTTAGGCCTTGGCCCAGACCTTTTGATTTACTTATTGATTTAATTTGCTCATTGAATTGAGGAGACTAGTATACGGCGTAGGATGAATTTGTTTATCTTCTCTTTTATCTCATTTTGGTTCTTGCCTCAGTGGCGTTGTAAGGGAATTGTATACTTTCTTTTTGAATTTGAATACGTAATACTTCTCTTCCAACTAATGATATTTTCTTTTCTTTTGTTCACTTTACTATTGTACTCTGCTCAATATTCGTACTTTATTCTGGAGTTTGCCTCATGAAACCATCTGTTATCCTTCGAATATAAATCTAAATACCGCAGTATAGCTTGATTCTAAGTAACGCTCTAGTTTTTATCTAGACAGTTATTTTCTCTATGGGTTTGAGTCCGAGGACCATGCAACACTCTGGTTATGCCCAGTACTTCTATTTTTCTATAAGTATTTAGTTTTCCATAGGCTTGGGTCCGAGGACCATATAATACCTTGGTTCTGTCTAGTTCCCAGGTATAATGGTTGTGTAGTTTTACCATAGGTTTGGGTCCGAGGACCATGCAATACCTTGGTTTTGTCTACCACTTCTACTTTTGTAAGTATTAGATATAACGGGTGTGTAGTTTTACCATAGGCTTGAGTCCGAGGACCACGCAATACCTAGGTTCTGTCTACCACTTCTATTTTTCTTGAGTATTAGATATAATCGGTGTGTGTAGTTTTACCATAGGCTTGAGTCCGAGGACCATGCAATACCTTGGTTCTGTCTACCACTTCTATTTTTTCTTGAGTATTAGATATAATCGGTGTGTGTAGTTTTACCATAGGCTTGAGTCCGAGGACCATGCAATACCTTGGTTCTGTCTACCACTTCTATTTTTCTTGTAAGTATTAGATATAATCGGTGTGTGTAGTTTTACCATAGGCTTGAGTCCGAGGACCATGTAATACCTTGGTTCTGTCTACCACTTCTATTTTTTCTTGTAAGTATTAGATATAATCGGTGTGGTGTAGTTTTACCATAGGCTTGAGTCCGAGGACCATGCAATACTTGATTCTGTCTACCACTTCTATTTTTCTTGTAAGTATTAGATATAATCGGTGTGTGTAGTTTTACCATAGGCTTGAGTCCGAGGACCATGCAATACCTTGGTTCTGTCTACACTTTTTTTTCCTGTAAGTTCTAGTTTCCCATAGGTTTGGGTCCGAGGACCATACAATACCTTGGTTCTGTCTAGTACCCAGGTGTAATGGTGTGTGTAGTTTTACCATAGGTTTGGGTCGAGGACCATGCAATACCTTGGCTCTGTCTACCACTTCAAATTTTTTGTAAGTATTAGATATAATCAGTGTGTGTAGTTTTACCATAGGCTTGAGTCCGAGGACCATGCAATACCTTGGTTCTGTCTACCACTTCTATTTTTCTTGTAAGTATTAGTATAATCGTGTGTGTGTAGTTTTACCATAGCTTGAGTCCGAGGACCATGCAATACCTTGGTTCTGTCTACCACTTCTATTTTTTCCTATAAGTATCTAGTTTCCCCATAGGTTTGGGTCCGAGGACCATACAATACCTTGGTTCTGTCTAGTACCCAGGTGTAATGGTGTGTGTAGTTTTACCATAGGTTTGGGTCCGAGGACCATGCAATACCTTGGCTCTGTCTACCACTTCAATTTTTTTGTAAGTATTAGATATAATCAGTGTGTGTAGTTTTACCATAGGCTTGAGTCCGAGGACCATGCAATACCTTGGTTCTGTCTACCACTTCTATTTTTCTTGTAAGTATTAGATATAATCGGTGTGTGTAGTTTACCATAGGCTTGAGTCCGAGGACCATGCAATACCTTGGTTCTGTCTACCACTTCTATTTTCCTGAAGTATCTAGTTTCCCCATAGGTTTGGGTCGAGGACCATACAATACCTTGGTTCTGTCTAGTACCCAGGTGTAATGGTGTGTGTAGTTTTACCATAGGTTGGGTCCGAGGACCATGCAATACCTTGGTCTCTGTCTACCACTTCAATTTTTTGTAAGTATTAGTTTGTCCTCAGATCGCTTTACTGGAGATGATTACTCTTTTGCGTCAGATTAGAATCTTTACACGTGGCATTGATCTCACCTCTAACTTGAGGCCCATCTTTTTCATTTAAGAAGCGCCCCCTGTCTGTTCGTGTTCCGCGCTCAACGCTCCGGTGCGCGAAACGCGCCTTCATTAATGTCTTCGTAAATTGACACGAGTCCAACCGTCCGTGGCCTCCTTGGAAATTGGGACTTCATTACTGACCCAGCTGATAATACCCTTTTCGAACTCTGCGATGAATTAATTCTCACCAAACTCCCATCCCCTATATAAAGTAAGGAGATGGTTCCTCCCACACCCATGAACTCTCAACACAAACAGAACAAAACACTTTCTTCCAACTTCCCATGCCCTTTTAACAACCCCGCCGGAATTGTTACGGGACTGACAAAAACCGGTATGGCCGCAGCCCCCACTGGGCTTTCGGTGCGGCAGAGTCTAGGCGTAACCCTGATGGTGCCCTTCGAGGTATCCCAGAGGGATGTTGCTAGAGAACCTAACGTCTTTCCTCGGAGCACACCCCCGACGAGGAAGGCGTGCGAATTCACCTCATGGGCGGTGCTCGAGTGTTGCCTCTCCAATGGCCAACACTCGAGAGGAATGGAGAGAACCGAGGGAACATCATGGGGGAGGGTATCCCAGAGCCCCTGCGTCTGCTCCTCTCTTTGTTCCAGCTCCGCCTAGCCGAGGAGGGAGTGGTTGGGGGCCTGAGGGCATGATTGTCCTTCACCTCCTCCACCGTGTGTCAAGCTCTCCCATTCTCTTGGTGCCAAATAAAAGCACGAGTTGACACTTCCCTCCGGCTAGTTTTCTCTTAGGGCGGCTCCACCTGGGCCTCTGATTGTAGGAGTAGCTAGGAATAGCAGGTGGCTATTAGCTCGTAAATTTACTTGTAAAACAGGCCTACTTGAGCCTCTGATTGTAATATGTAATTTTTCTATGTATGAATTAATAATATCAAGATCTTTCGTTTTCTTTTTCTNACGTTCCCTCGAACGGGGAGGAGGGTTTTGATACATGCGGGTCCACTGGACGAATTGCCCCACTTCAGTTTATACTGATGCTGGCGGCTTCTTGACTGCCCGATGCGCGTTTTTAGCGTTTCGAGACTTAATGGGTGCCCACATTAAATTTTGGCGGCACCACGTTTCCCACTTTCAACGGCATGATCTTCTGCTTTTATGAGCAAGCGGTTTCATTTGGGAAATTAAGGGAGAGTATAAATACCTGTTTGAATCGCCTGGTTTCATCATTTTCGCGCTTATAATTATTGATGCATATAGTTTGAATCTGGTTCGACTGGCATACTATCTGAAGGGTATCGTCATACTTCTGTAAGTCTTCTTTTTCTAGTGACCCCAAATTTCCTTGATTTCATTCTTCCTTTTCTCTTTTAGAGCTTTTAGTTGTCTTTGGGGAATGGGTAAGTTTAAGAAGTTGGTCGAGTCCGATGAGATGATGAACAAATTCATTGTTGACTATGGAATACCCAATAATGTGAATTTGAAGTACTGCGAAGAAGGAGAGTGGTACCTTAGGAGGAGAGAGGGTGAGGTCGTGATCCCAATAGTCGCTTTTGTAGAAGGAGGGATGAGAATCCCTATGAGGCCGGTGACCCTCAATTACCTTAGGCATTTCCGCCTGGCTCCTACTCAGTGTGCTGTGAATGTATTTAGGATACTAGGGTGTGTAGATACCCTGAATGAGAAAATGGGGCTGAGACTGACTCACCATGATGTGAATTGGTGTTACAACCTTCATCACCTGAGGGGTAAGACATATTATATGAAGACAAGGGACGATAGGGTTCGTCTTATCCAGTGTCTTCTGATTCCAATAAGGGGTTGAACCAAGATTTCCTCATAGTGTCGGGAGAGTGGCACGACGGCTTTCATTGCCCAACCGTAGAGGGGGAGCCAGGTAGGGCATCCGAAATACAAGATAATCTAGGTCTCAACACTTTCAAGTTATACCTGTATACTCGATTTGGTTGACTAACCATAGGAATTTCGCTTTTCTTTTCACAGATCCACACGCCTTTGCACGTCACTTCCACCTATTAATAAAGCGGATTTGAAACCGTTCTCAGGTCGGAACTTTTCTTGACGAACCTGACAACCAAGTCAGAGCTGCTCATAAAATCCTCGGGTGCGACCCAGCTCAGACGTCATTCCCTGTTCCGCAGCACGTAATTAGAGCTCGTGATCCTCGGCTTACGCAGATTACCGTGTGTGAGAGCAGTTTTCTTTTACTGGGGGGTCTTACATACCTGAAGGTATTCCGCTATCAGGTCCCTCTTCATCCCGGCAAGTAACGGTGGCCGAGAAAGGACCATCTAAGAAAGCAAGGGAGGTGGTTGAATGAGTTCCTCCGAGGACGAGTATAGGTGTTTGACTTAGTTGATCAGCCCGAGGATCTTTTTTTTTTTTTTTTTTTTTTTTTTTTTGCTGCCAAACCTTCTATATATATTTTTTTTACTGTAAAACGAATACTTAGAACTTAGAACTCTTATCTTTTTCAATCTACTGCAAAACGAATACTTAGAACTTAGAACACTTATCTTTTTCAATCTACTGAAAAACGAATACTTAGAACTTAGAACACTTATCTTTTTCAATCTACTGAAAAACGAATACTTAGAACTTAGAACACTTATCTTTTTCAATCTACTGTAAAACGAATACTTAGAACTTAGAACACTTATCTTTTTCAATCTACTGAAAAACGAATACTTAGAACTTAGAACACTTACCTGGTGCGCCGGCCAGCACCCTAATCCTCCCCACAGACGGCGCCAATTGTAAGGACTCAATTTGGATTGACCCTGAGTGATGGGTTTTTAGCCCAATAAGCCCAAACAATAAATTTATAGAGAGTGGGTTGACAGGTTTAGGTGCTGGCCGTCGATCACCATGTATGAACTTTTCTTATAAAAAATGCTAAGTGTTTCCTTACAAATGGGGGAATGCTCCTCGGCCTGTGGCCGAGGAGGCCTTATTGTTCTCTCTTTTTTCCCCCCCCCTCCTTTTGCTTTACTAGCTTTTCTTTTATAGTTTTCATCTTCCTATCTCCTGCTTCCATCTGTTGATCGTCTATTCGCTTTTCTTCTGGTCGTCCGTCCCATCAGAGGCCTTATCGGCACTCAAGTGGCTCACTCTAATCAACGTTATCCTGCCAAGGGGTTACCTCCCCATTAATGCGGCCAGGGGGGTTAGTTGAGTGCATTAAATGCGAGAGTGACAGCTTACTTTGGGGTTAGCCTCTCCCCAAAATCACCTTTTTCAGGCCGAGGACAAGGTATCCTCGACGTGGATTTAGGAAAATAGGCTTTCCCCCTCTCTCTCCAAAATAGCTTGTGCTCCTCGGCATGGGCCTTGGGCCTGCTATATGATGGGCCGAGGCTATCAGGCCTATGGGCCCCACAGTTCTTATTATATTCCTCATACTTGCAAAATTATAAGAAAATAAAAGATCAATAGCTATATTATTAACAAAAAATAAAATGTTTAAATTTCAAGTTTTTATTATTATTTAAAATTACGTATAAAAATGAGTTTATTGATTAAATAGTAAATAATATCTGATTTTAACGAAATTTGACATGTTTATTAAGAATAAAAAACATGCAATCCAACAGTTAAATTTTTAAAATTCACATTCAGTAAAAAGATTTAGGAGATGTTTGAATGGTTTCTCTCCAAACTTGTTTGGAGAAACTTTTTCCAAATGGTGCATTCATTTATTCTCTCTTTTTTTCCTCTTTATTTATTTATTTATTTTTATTGCTGTTATAGTGAAATTTTTTTAAAATGTTTTTTGAAAATCATGATTAATCTTTTGTCCATTATGGCATCGCTTGGTTTGAGAAAGTTGGTTTGAGAGAGTGATGTTATACCTTTATATAGTTTAATTAGTACCTTATGCCTCCCGTGTTTGAACCAGACATCTAGGATTCAAAAGTCTCCTCTCTAATTATTGGACTCTTAAAAAAAATTACCAATTTTCAAAAAATTTGTAGTTCAATTGACATTTTTTGATATTTTCAATGTAGATATCTAGGTTCAAATCCCACATTTCCTAATTGTATGGTACAAAAATTCAATCATGCCACATGTCATACCTAAGGTTGAGGAGGCCATATAGTTCCGAGGAGTCCATACACTCAGATGGTAAGGCCGGAGAGATAGGTCATGGCCACGTCAATGACCACACTGTATAAGAAGAGCTTTAGAGAGAGAGTTAGCTTTGACGTGATTAGAGAGATGGTAGCTGCCACCATTTAATGCACCTCAATAAACACTCTGGCCACATTTATGTGGAGAAGACATCTAAACAGTGCTGTCTTGGTTGCCGCAACTCATAGAAGACTTGGGAAGGCATCTGATGAGACAAGCACTCGAGTAGGTGCCTCCATATTCAACAAATGGAGGGTCAGGATCAGTGAAAGGAGACTATATAATGTGAGAGATCCTCCGAGAAAGGAGGAGTTCATCTGAAAATTAGAAAAAACACGGTAACACAAAGAACTAAAATTGTAACTATAGGGTCACGATTTTCGGACCAAGCCCAAAATGTATGGGATCTTGGCCTAGTAAGCCCCGTATAATAAATTTATAGAAAGTGGGTCAAAGAGTTAGGTTTTAGTGCATGGATAACAGTTAAAATGGGTTTTCATGATGATCAAACAGAAATGAACCAAGTTTATCAAAGAAAGTTTATCCTCGGCACAATCCGAGGAGCTCTACTCTCGTATATATTGAATGATAATGGTTACAAGAGTTCTTGAGATTGCTATAGTGCTTTCTCTCTTTCTTTCTCCAGCCCCCTCTCTATGGTGGGTTTCTCCTATTATACAGTCCTCTTTAAATGATCTTGACCTTCCACTTGTTGATCATCCAAGCATATACTTGAGTGTCTGTCCCATTAGACACCTTCTCTGGCGTTTTGTGAGTTGCGGTAGCCGAGATAGCACTATTCAGGAGTCATTTCCTTGTTAATGCGGCTAGGATGTTAGTTGTAGGCATTTAATGCGGAGGTGATAGTTTTTCCTTGAATTGCTCCTCCACCATGCCCCCATAGTTGGTCCATTATGCTCGTCATTCTTTTTGGAATGCTCTAGGAGCCTACCTTTGATGGTGTGCTGCTCTTCCCTTCTATGATCTTGGTTGACCGAGGACAGGATTGTCCTCGACAATGTTCCTCAGCAATTTGGGCTTTCTTCATTCGTCCTCGGACATTCCTTCCTCCTCGGCGTGGGCCTTGGGCTCAGTATAAAATGGGCTGGGGTAGCCAAATTCTTTGGCCCCACAGTAACCAAGTTTAAGAAGAATATACCCCAGAACTGCTCTCTTCGGACTTTGCTGAGGAAGGATTTCTTCGCATAAAACCTATTTTTCTTTGTTTTACTTCAATCTTAAATCCATTGAGAGCATTGTCCCATTCATTGAAGCCTAGTTTTTAGCTCACTCTCTACAAATCCATTGTACTGGGCTCTTTATGCCTTAATCTATTTACTTTTTGGGCTTAGGATCCAAACCGCCTCCTTACACTAATTATCTAATTAAAACATTACAAATTAATGTGTCAACTTTTTTTAGACAGAAAAAATAAATTATTTATTTTATTGTTAATGTGACATCAATCACACTCATTATTATATCAATTTATAAATATTAAAATTAAAATTGGAGTAGATTTAGCTTCTTCTTATTCAATTTTTTAAAACATAATTAACAATATCAAATCTAAGGAAATTTTGTAAGTGAAAAACGCACAATTATAGTATAAAAAAAAGCAAAAAATTTAGTTGGAAAAGAAAAAGAAAAAAGATGTTTCTTAAATAAAGTTCTTTAGAGAAAACTTTATGTTTTGGCAATAAGAATTTTGTAACTTAATTAGTACTTTATGTTGTTTCTAATGAAAACATCCATAATCTAAGTCTCCTCCATTCCATTGGTATCAAATCTAAAAATAAAATTAAAAGTTTATGTTTTGGCTTAAATTAATTACGAGGACAGGTGGTATAGCTGATACTCTGTCCTCGTAGTCATAATCAAATGACAAAATGGAATATCCTTTTGAGGCCGAAATTGGAGATGATAATATGCTCCTGAGTCCTAACTCCTGAGTTCTTTTGGCTGCTCGGCTGTATTTTTTATTATTTGTTACAGTGAACTTTGGCTGTTCAGTTGACCTTGAAATCTTCATCAACTAAGGCATTATCACGAGTTCACGATCTGGGTCGTGTTGGGTGACTGTGATTGTTCGATTTTCCAAGGCCCTGAATTCTTTATTTACACGTGTATCCCATTGTGGATTTATTTAATTGTCTATCACTTTGGGCAGAAAATATAAAGTTTTCTAGTGGACAAGTGATGTGATTCATTATTCTACTAAAAAATTTTTACTTGTTTAAAATTACTGAGTCAGTAATTAATTTCTATTTAAAAAAAATTTCTAACTAACAATTTTAAACAGGTGAAAGTTTTTTAGTGGAACGGTGGACCATATCACTTATCCACCATATGAATCTTATAATTTCTTCACTTTGTGGGTGAGTATTGAGTGGGCACTTCGATGATCGATCTAGTTACCAAAAACATATCTGGTAGAGTATTCTAATTAGGACTTGGTTTATGTCTAGTGTACTGGACCAATCAGATGGTGATATGTGTGTAAAAATAGACACATGTCATCATCTCAACGGGTACTACTGGGTAATGGACCTAAACTTGTCCCTTCTAATTAAGCCTCTCTCCATTTTTTTTTATTTTTTTTTATAACCTCCAAAATAATATTATTTAACTTTGAACTTTGAAGATATGGAATGGTACTGTTTTGCTTAACTTAAAAGAATAAGTGATAAAATAATGGACAGTATTTTGCTCTAAATCAGTTTGAAAAAAAAAAAAAAAGGTTTGAAATTTAGAGAAAAGTTCCTCTAATTCCCTATATGGCAATTCAAAATATTACTTTGTGTAGTTTTAGGAATGGTCTGGCTACAAAGTCAATAGATACAACTCCCACTATTTTCTCAAAAAAAAAAAAAAAAAACACTTCTACTATAAAAATTAACATAATTACATATTTTGAAAATTGAATATCATGTTAATCGAATGTTATTTACTATTCGATCCATGAAATTATTTTTTATACATAATTTTGGACTATAAAACTTAAATATTTGATTGATGGTATAACTATTGATTTTTTTTAATTCAAACAAACCATTAAGGTCTTAAATGCAAAGAGTTATTATTATATAAACTAAGTTTTCCTCCAAAATATGTGATCATTTATAAAATCATCAGAGTTGATGAAATCATAGGATTCACTAAATGTATATTAAAATGCATAGTATAATTCCTACATATATAATTTAAATACTATTGATAGTCATTCTTATATTTTGTTAACTCTTTAAAAAGTCTTGCAATATTATTATTAGGTAGAAAAGTCATGTAAGATTATTATTACTTCTCAATTTTTGTCATTGTGAAGCTCTTTTTTTTCTTTTTTTTTTTCTTTTTTTTTAACGATTCATTAATTCTAGACTCTTTGATTTTTGTACTTAATAACTCACCTGAATGAATAATTATGATGTGATCCCACATTTGACTCCAAAATTAAGAAATAAAATTTTCTCTAAAAATAAATAATTTAAGAGATATACATTAAGATGCATAGTATAATTCTTATAAATATAATTTAAATATTATTGATAGTCATTCTAATATATATATATATATTTTTTTTTTTTTACTCTTTAAAAAGTCTGGTAATAATATTATTAGGTATTGACCTTTTTTTTTTTTTTTTAATGATCATTAATTCTAAACTCTTTGGTTTTTGTACGCAATAACTCACTTGGATGGATATTTATAATGTGGTCCCATATTTGACTCCAAATTAAGAAATATAACCTCTAAAAATAAATAATTTATTACACATGACACAAAATTTGATTTCAATTGTAGAATCTAATTGGATTTTCTCTAAATTTTACCTATATATATATATATGATTTAGAATCTAATTGGATCTAAACTTTTCAAGTTTTGCACCAAATAATTCGCTTGCTACAAAAATAAAAAATTAGATGGGACATATGACACAAAATTGAATTTCAATTTATAATTTAATTGAATTTAGACCTTTTGATTTTTCATCTAATAATTCACTTGACACACAAATTTAAAAATTAGATGATCACGTGATGCAAAATTAGACTCTAATTTAGAATTTAATTGGATTTCTCTCACTCCGGCTATTTATATATATAATAGATAGATAGATAGATAAGTCATATGACTATTAACTAAGTCCTGTAAATAAAAATTAGGACAAAGTTTGGCTACAACTCTACTCAATATCATTTTATTGAATATGAGTTTTGATAAATTCATCATTAGATTAAAATTTCTTCTTATATCTTTCATACTTGCAAAATTTTCTGAAAATAAAAAATCAATAGTTATACCATCAATCAAATATTTAAGTTTTATAGTCCAAAATTATGTATAAAAAATAATTTCATGGATCGAATAGTAAATAACATTCGATTAACATGATATTCAATTTTCAAAATATGTAATTATGTTAATTTTTATAGTAGAAGTGTTTTTTTTTTTTTTTTTTGAGAAAATAGTGGGAGTTGTATCTATTGACTTTGTAGCCAGACCATTCCTAAAACTACACAAAGTAATATTTTGAATTGCCATATAGGGAATTAGAGGAACTTTTCTCTAAATTTCAAACCTTTTTTTTTTTTTTTTCAAACTGATTTAGAGCAAAATACTGTCCATTATTTTATCACTTATTCTTTTAAGTTAAGCAAAACAGTACCATTCCATATCTTCAAAGTTCAAAGTTAAATAATATTATTTTGGAGGTTATAAAAAAAAAAAAAATGGAGAGAGGCTTAATTAGAAGGGTCAAGTTTAGGTCTAGTACTCAGTAGTACCCGTTGAGATGATGACATGTGTCTATTTTTACACACATATCACCATGTGATTGGTCCAGTACACTGGACATAAACCAAGTCCTAATTAGAATACTCTACCAGATATGTTTTTGGTAACTAGATCGATCATCGAAGTGCCCACTCAATACTCACCCACAAAGTGAAGAAATTATAAGATTCACATGGTGGATAAGTGATGTGGTCCACCGTTCCACTAAAAAACTTTCACCTGTTTAAAATTGTTAGATAGAAATTTTTTTTAAACAGAAATTAATTACTGACTCAGTAATTTTAAAGAAGTAAAAATTTTTTAGTGGAATAATGAATCACATCACTTGTCTACTAGAAAATTCTATATTTTCTGCCCAAAGTGATAGACAATTAAATAAATCCACAATGGGATACACGTGTAAATAAAGAATTCAGGGCCTTGGAAAATCGAACAATCACAGTCACCCAACACGACCCAGATCGTGAACTCGTGATAATGCCTTAGTTGATGAAGATTTCAAGGTCAACTGAACAGCCAAAGTTCACTGTAACAAATAATAAAAAATACAGCCGAGCAGCCAATAGAACTCAGGAGTTAGGACTCAGGAGCATATTATCATCTCCAATTTCGGCCTCAAAAGGATATTCCATTTTGTCATTTGATTATGACTACGAGGACAGAGTATCAGCTATACCACCTGTCCTCGTAATTAATTTAAGCCAAAACATAAACTTTTAATTTTATTTTTAGATTTGATACCAATGGAATGGAGGAGATTTAGATTATGGATGTTTTCATTAGAAAAAACATAAAGTACTAGTGTGCAAAAAAAAAACAATATAAAGTTCTAATTAAGTTACAAAATTCTTATTGCCAAAACATAAAGTTTTCTCTAAAGAACTTTATTTAAGAAACATCTTTTTTCTTTTTCTTTTCCAACTAAATTTTTTGCTTTTTTTTTTAATTTTTTTTATACTATAATTGTGCGTTTTTCACTTACAAAATTTCCTTAGATTTGATATTGTTAATTATGTTTTAAAAAATTGAATAAGAAGAAGCTAAATCTACTCCAATTTTAATTTTAATATTTATAAATTGATATAATAATGAGTGTGATTGATGTCACATTAACAATAAAATAAATAATTTATTTTTTCTGTCTAAAAAAAGTTGACACATTAATTTGTAAT
>NW_027069537.1:1392797-1471169 GCF_002906115.3 Quercus suber
TTTTTTTGGGGCTTTTGTCTTAAAAGTCCCAACCTTGGAAGAAGACTCACTTTTACTAAAAATGCATGTAACACAGTGACAGCTATATGTTGTAGTAGTTATAATTTCTGATGAAGAATTCAACAAATTTTTAACCTAAATTTGGCTTGAAAATTCATATTCTAGCGTTATGCTTTACCTTTGGCCATATATGCTACCACATATTTTGCATTGGTTCTATCTCATTTGTCAGTTCTGGCTTTCCTTTTGCCCTTGAAGGACCCTGAACAGAACCTCTCTTTCATGTTGTATTCATGGGTTCTCAGGACATCTCAGCTGTTTCTCCTGAGCTTGCCCACTTTATTTTTATTTCCCATCACCTTGACATTGTTAATGTTCACCTGCTGTAAAGGGGGTATAGAATGGGCGGTTCTGCTGTTGGGGTTTGTGGGGAAGGGGTTTAGGCCCCTTTAATTTGCCAGATTGATGGTCTAACATGGCAATGTGCACAAGACTTGCTACCAAGTGCGATACCCAAATTGGATGAGTAGTTTAGACAAAATAAAAAGGGCCCAATTATAGTTACTGGAATCTGAAAATATTGTTGGAAATGGAATGAACAAGACCATGATTAATGGCATGGGGTTTACCTACAAGTTTGGAAATAAGAGTTTGTAAACCATTCTAGGAATCAAGACAGAGGAATAGCTTCAGTGCTCATAAAATTTGTTTCTGTGGAAAGTGGAATTTTTTGATAAATATTCTTTAGCCCATCTTGTTCATTGGTAACCTCTTTCAACAGGGGACGCATTGAAATTTCTTCCTTGACATCTCGCTTTTCAGCCTTGGCCTCAGAATCATCAAGGTAGTGATGATAGAAATATGAAATAAAGCCCCAAATAGCCAACACCATGGAAATCGCCTTTACCCCATCCATTTTTTCGTGAAAGAAGATTACGGCTAGAACTGGAATAACAGGCAAACCCAACACACTTATGACATTGGAGAACTGGGAAGACACTTCATGTATCAAGCCAACTGTGCCAATATTGAAAATCTGCCAAGCTATAGCTGTCCAAATCAAAGTACTGACATAAATAAACATCCCCTGTTCAAACTCATCCATCTCTCTCTTTAGACCTTTCCACTCTCCGCTAGCAAAGAGCCCCACCAGTGTAGCACAAGTTGCTACCAGTGACTGATAGATTATCATTTCCAAAATCACTGTAAATGTTTCCCTTCTTAAAATCTTATGGAAGCAGAGCTCTGTAAGGGAAAGCATCAATCCATATCCAGCAGATGCACCAACAGTGCAAAAGAGTCCAATTTCATAATTCACATTAGAGTTTCCGGTGGGGTTCATAGAGTTGGTTTGAAATACCAGCAGGGCAGAGGAGATGGTGAGAAGGACTAGAGAATTGATTATAAAAGGAGTAAACTTCTGGGAATTTATAAGGAAGGAGAAGAAAGCATTGAAGGTCAACTGGGATGTGCAAATAAGTGCAAAAGTAGATACTGGAAGGTGCAAGAGCCCAACTGAATACATCATGCTGTTTGCTGCCTGAAGTACACCTAAAGAGACATATATCAAAACAAGGATTAAGGTGGAGGGCTCATTCCTGTGGATACTGTTTGTAGTAGGCTTTTCAGGTGGAGATAATAAGTAGTAAGGAATGATGATTGGGAATCCTGCAACTTGCACTAGTGTTGCTGTCCATTTGCTCTTTCCACCTTTGTCATAGTAGAATCTTCCCAAGAGTATAGCTGCTGACTGGCCAGAGAGGACAAAGAGTGTAAAGATGGTCATTCGGAGCAACTGCATAAAGGTTCTGGGTTGAGAGATTGTTGATTGGTTGGTGGCATTGATATGACCAGGTGAGTTTGCTTCTTCAGCTTCTTGAACTGGTAAGAACATGTAAAGGGATTACTAGAGGAGAAACTTTGCTTTCTTATCAATTCCTTTTTAATTTTGATGTGTATTGCTTTCTAACTAATTAGTTTGTCAACAAGCATTATTCTTTAGCAGCATCAATAAACGCACTCAATCTATGCTATTAATAGGGTCCTTTTTATTCTGAAAAATTGAGGGTCTTCCACTGAAGTGTACTGTGCTTTCTTTGTTAACTCTTTATGTTTTGTACTTTTCTGGTTCCCTGATATTTATCAAAAGATTCAAATCTAGTGATGTATAATGTACAAAATATAAACTATTTTATAACATTTCATGTTGCTCTGTTCCCATTTTATTGCTCTCTCTAGTTATTAGTTAGGGATGTGCACCAACTCAACTCAATGCCTTGGGTGGGTTCTTTTTCGTGTGTTGATAGATTGGGTTGTGTTCTAAAACTTTTTCAAAACTTGGTTTGGGTCAGGTTTGGTTTGGCAAAATATTTGACCCAAGTAACTTGGCCAAACTCATGCAATTAATAGCTTATAAAACATATTTGTATTTTAAGTTTATTTTTTTAATTCATTTGGATTTTGGGACTTATTTTATATATGTTAGTTGAATTTATTTTGGTATTTGAGACTTAGTTTTGATAAAATTGAAATATTATTCCTAATTGTGTAAATTGAAATCATTTATATAATAATGGTCTCAGATAATTCAATGAAAACATTTTTGTTTGTTTGTTTATTAGGTATAACAAAATGAGTCCAACCCAACTCAATCCCTATGGTCAAATTGGATTGGTTTTTAGAGTTGTCCTGAGTTGAGTTGAGTTAGATATTTATCAAATTGAGAAAGTAGAATTAGATTGAAAAATACTCGAAACCCAGCCCACCCATGCACAGCCCCCCTAATTATATGTGCTTTAACTAAGAAGCATGAAGCATGAAGCGTGAATAGGGCTTGTGAAAGAAATGCTGATTTTGAAGCAATAGAGTACTAATTACTAAACTACTAATAATAAGCGTCTACATCTATACGTAGAGTGAATATTTAAACTAAAATTGATTAAATATTACTTTGAAATTTCTACGTTAGTAAAGAAACACATTAGTAAATACCTTTTATGAAAAAAATTATCTGATGATTTTTTTCTCTTGATCTACAACTCCCCAATAACTATTTTTACTTTTTTATTATTAATTTTTTTGGTATAGTTTATGTTACTTAAAACTTTGATAAATTGTATCTAGAATGCCAATATGATTGTGAGACCATCCTAGTAAGCATTGTGTTTCTAGAAACTAATTCAGAACTCCCCAGATGAGCTATGACAGCAGGATTGTGTCATCAGCTCATCACATAGAGGACACTTACTAATGTCTTTCCTACTGTTGAGACTAGAGAGTTTGCACTTCCTGTATAAATTATTTCTTAACGGGTAATGACTATCATACACGGTGTGTACGTATATGCCATGCAACAAGGGCTGAAATTGTGTTTAAAAATTTAAAAATTTTATTTTACATTTCACGATCTCAATGGAGTGTCTATGGCAGTGTGTGATAAGCTGTGTGCAACAAAATTAACCGTTACTTACATTTTGAGTTGATTAATGTATTACAATGCTATACTGCTATACAGTTTTCATTCATATCCATCAACTGCTATACTTCCTATTTCAAACAAAGAGAGATCTACGAAAAGCTTTTGTACTAAAATGATTTTAATATTTCTTCCTTATATTTTGGAGGGGAACAAAAACAGAAGGGAAAATAGAAAGAATATACAGATGGACTGGAATATTTAGCAAAAAGAACAAAAAAGAAAAGAAGAATATACAGGTTAGCTGCTTTTCTTCTCTAATCTTTGGAAATAGAAATTTGACTTACCCGTGACTTGGAGTTGCAGATTTTGGGCTTGCCCCATGTTGAAGGTGAATATAGGAGAGAGAGAGAGAGAGAGAGAGAGAGAGAGAGAGAGAGAGAACCTTTATGCACAAATAAATTGAAGCATGTACTTGAACTGCATGCAATTTATGGCTATAATGGTTGTCCAACTCTAGTGATGTTTGGTCTTATTCAATAATTAACACGTTATTGCATCATTTTACACATTTATAGCTTCTCAACAATTGCAAAATAGTATGGGCTTAATCACAATCGTGATCCAATATCATGATAGATGTGGTTTAATTCGATGATTTATATTTCTTGGTATGAGTTTTTAAGTTGTATGGATTTCATTTTATTTTACTTTTTGTAGGTAGTACGATGAATATCATTAAACTATGTTGGGATTTTGGCAAAATTATTACATTTTGCAGTAACTTTTTTGTATGTAAATCATCAATGCAATTGCCAATTTCACTTAAAAATTCATAGTTTGCTTGATTTGCTTCAATTGAATTTATGCTTCAATTACAGGACTATATGAGAATTAATTTACCCTAGAACTCCCATGATCTATTTAGATAGGCACGTGTTGTTGAAGATCTTAAGCTTTTTAAATGTGGTAAACGAAATTTGTGAGAGAGAGAGAGAGAGAGAGTTTATACACTTGAAAACATAGCAGGTACATGGATTGCATGCAACATGCATGGTGGGTGTGGGTTTCCAGTACCTATAATAGTATAATGTGCAGTCTTATTGCACATTTAAAACATTTTCTTTCTAATAATATTTGAAATTGTTATATCATATGAATGGTGTCACCATATCATTTGAATCATGTTAGCCTTTATTTATTACTAGTAAGTTGCCCGTGCGATGCACGGATAATTTTGTAATATTTTATGTAAGATGATTTTGGATAATATTGTGTATATATATTATAAAGAAAAAGTAAACTAAATTAGAGTAAAGAAACATATACATTTTAAGGTATTAAAAATTAGTTTAATAGCTTCATTGCATATTTGTACCCTTCTTAAGGTACAATTTTTTATTTATTTATTTATTTTTAAATCATGAAACCAAAAATAAATGCAAAAGAGTAACGGAACCATGAAAATTAACAAATTTGTGTTGTGTTCACATATTTCATACCATGAAATGAAAGTTTGTCCAACTCTCTGATCGTCTTCCCCTTATTGATAGTGCGACATTATGACATGGTTTGGACAAATGTGTATGCATGTGTCTTATAGATGATTTAAAATTGAACCATGGTAGAATATGGCTTTACATTGTGCACCAAATACTCTCTCTACTTATATACCCAAAACAAACACTATCTAACCAAATTACCCACCCCTAATTTTAAAAAGAAAAAGAAAAAAAAAAAAAAACCCGTAGGGGTTTCAGTGTCTTGATGGTAGTGGGTAGCCTGTATAACAAAGGAGGTGACCCCTTAGCAACATAGTAGCATAAGTATTGTGAAAATTTATATGTTACAAATTATAGATACCAAAGTCAATATGAAGGATGGTTTACAACTTATTTACAGAATACAGACATGGCAGTAGGTACAGGCATATAACAGAGTAAAGGTGCAACCATATGATGCCACTTTTTTTTTTTTTTTTTTGGGAGAATCCATATAATGCCACTTTAATTGTGCATTCACCAAATGAAGGTAGTTCTAAGAATGTTGATTTTTTGTGTTGTATGCTTGTATGCAGTAGAGGTGGGTTCAATGAGTTGAAAGCAAAGCTAAGCCAATTAAAATTAAGGTCGAAGTTGAAAAGAGAAATTAACAAAACAAAAAAATAAAGGTAAAAATTTGAGTTATAGTTATTATAGAATAACTGCTAAAGCTTATAAAAGTAGAGAATGGTAGACTACTTGTCAGTGCATCGATATCCTCATGAAGAATATATCAACCTCTTTACATTTAAAAGCGGAGGTTCATCTAGATACTTCTCTGTGTGTGAGAAAATCAAAGCTAGCTCAACTGCATCCGCGTTTTATATAAAAATCCACAACAATTTTGTGTCTCTTTATCTTTCTTCAGGGCCTTATCTGGTCAGTTATTACTATTAGTCCTTAATTATTATTTTTTTCTTTTTTTAAAATACTAAAATGATGGGTGTGCTAAAAGACATGAAGAATAGAGAAAAATGTTGTGTAAGTTTAGTAAATTAATGAGATATTAATAAGCTAACAGTAAAATAAGTTAATATGAACTTTTGGATAATAGTAAAAAAAAAGTTAACAAAAGAGGTAAAAAAAAAAAAATGTTAAATGCAAAATTAGAGCGTTACTTGGCAAGACTTCATGCACTCATACATGAGATCTCTGCTTTATATATATATATATATATTGATGATTATTCCTTTATAACTCCTAATCACTAATCAGCATGAGTCTAAAAAACTTTGTGATAGACTTTATCAAACATACAAAATAAGCATATATTTTTTTTATCTTTAAAAAAAAAAAAGGATATTGCTATTGTGTTCATCCTTATAAGAATTTAAGCACAATTAAATTTTCATTATTTTTGACAATTTTTCTTTGATTCCTTTATAATTTATATATTGTGTTGGTTTAAATGAATTTTTTCTCAAGCTTTCAAAGAATGAACTTTAGATAAGATGTTCAACTTTTATACGCCAAGCATTGACTGTAAATCTTGTTCTGGAACAAATCAAGATAAGAAATTAAGAATATGGTCCATTTTGGTTGGCTTGATTTGTCTAGACATCAATTTTCTCTCTTGCCAAAGTCCGACTTTTAGGGGAAGTTTCCTTGTTATTACTTGTATACAAAATTCCAAGATCATTAAATTGGAATAGGTCCCTTATTGACCTAACCAATTGGAATAGTATGAAATTTCTTCCCATCCACACTAAACGTTGTGTACACTCCAAATTTTTTCTGCATCTCATAATGATATGTTGTGAGAAAGGTGTCATCCAAGTCCAACATGATTGAGAGTTATAGTTGAGACTATAACCCAGAAGCTTTACTATTCAATACTTTGCGAGAAAAACTAAACACTCATTTGATGTAATAGGAGACTATGGAATTCGACATTGTATACACTGGGATTTATTCTTGATGTTGTGAAATTGCTGTAGGTACTAAAACTATAGGCTGATTAGTTGGCAAGTCATGTTCTTTAAGCGTGAAAAGTCTACGATGGAAAACTTTTATTTCTACAATAAATGTTTTGGAGAGAAAATTGTTAGCCCCCTCACCCATGGGACCCCCCGTATTTTATACAAAGGAAAAGAGGTCCAATATTCCTGAGTATAACTTAGTTACATGGAATTTTTGTGCAATTGTGCCTATATTTCTTTTAAAAATTTAATTATAATTTTAAACTCTAATTTGGTGATTTTTATATGATTTTTGTGGTTTAATATTTGATTTAGTAAAGACATATTAGCCAAAAGAAACGAAGGTAGAGCTATTAAAGAAATCTATACTTTCAGATTAGCAATTACCGATGGCCAATGTGCATTGTCATTTGTGGTTGTGGAATGAATAAGCGGTATGTTGTTTGGGCGAGTAATTAGGCCAACAATTAACCATATTAAAAGGGATTAGCAACTTTTTCTTTCTCCTTTGCCATTTATGGTATGTATATGCCTTTTTCACATATGCTCAAGTGAATTACCCATTAGGATTTTCCTTAATTATGATAAACATATTAATTTTTTTTTTTAAAGGAGTTCTATATTTATTGAATGAGATATATATATATATATATATGATCGAGGGCCATGTAGTGAATTGGCACCTTCCCATACAAAAGTGCTAGGGTTTAAGGAGAAAATGTTCAATTGTGGGAGTCAAGGAGAAAAGGTTTAAGTTGTGGGTTAGCATAGATACTGTAATTATTCTAAATAATATATATATATATATATATATATATATATATATATATAATATATATATATATATATATAATATATATGTTTTCCTTGAGCTAAAGCAGTTGTGATGGATGTGTGGAGTGGATGGTTTTTTTTTTTTTTTTTTAAGTCCTTGAGTATTTTGGGTTGTTTCAAATGAGTAATGGCTCCTCTTAGGCTCCTAAAATTTTTGGTTTGTTGATTTTGCTATCTATAACTCGATTCTTCTTTACCTAATAAAGTTTGGAATTTTTTTGTAAGTATATTTTTTCTTCAAGAAAATGAATAGAAATCTACCTTCATGTTCATGCTCATGTTAATGTTTATATTTGTAAACCTAAATCATATTTAAGCCCTTATTTTAAAAAGAAAAAGAGGAAAAAAAAAAAAAAAACCTGTAGGGGTTTCGGTGTCTTGATGGTAGTAGGTGGCCTGTATAATAAAGGTGGTGACCCCTTAAATTCCTCTTTCTCTCTCTTTCAAATGTTTTGTCAGTCTTAGATTTTTTTATTTTGGTAATGTATAGTGAAACAGTGCATTTTATATAACAATTCACAACATTTTTGTGTCTCTCTATCTTTCTTCAAGGCCTTATCTGGTTAGTTATTATTATTAGTCCTTAATTATTATTTTTTTTGCTTTTTTTAAAATACTAAAATGGTGGGTGTGCTAAAAGACATGAAGAATAGAGAAAGGTGTGGTGTAAGTTTAGTAAATTAATGAGACATTAATAAGCTAACAGTAAAATAAGTTAATATGAACTTTTGGATAATAGTAAAAATACTTAATGAAAGAGGTAAAAAGAAAAAAAATGCACAAAGCAAAATTAGAGTGCCACTTGGCAAGACCTCATGCACTCCCGCATATGGTCTTTGCTTTTATATATATATTGATTATATATTTCTATTAAAGGTTGTGCATTTTTTTTTATTAGTGAGGATACTACAAAAGTACAAATTTTACTATTCACTTACAAATTGCCATGTTACTAATCACAAAAAAAGTGATTTAAACATTCATTAGTTAGATTGATGAATTTCATCAATGAGAGTCAATGTCACATCATATTGTGAACATTTTATAGTGCTTTAAGCGTATTTTTCCTTTTCATTTATATTAATACTCTCAATGTACGATACCAATAGAACCCTAACCCAATTGAAACTCTAAAATATTTCAAAAAAATGTTGCAGATGTGTTAAATCATTAATTATAGATTAATATTCCCTAATATTTTGAGACTTTAATTTTTGAAAATTGATATTCTACAAAGTCACATACCAAATAATATCTATCTCCCTCTCTTAAAAACAAGATATAGAATTAAAAATTAGATTTTAACTTTACTTAATTATGTATCGTTGTATATCCAAAATAAAGTTTTTTTTTTAATCATAATATATTTTTATTTCTTTTTATTAATATTTATGGTTCAACTCAATGTTTTAAAAATAGGACTGGACCGACTAGTCTGACCAGTTCAATTGAGAATTGGATGCCGATCTGGCCCGGTAAAAACCATGAATAACTGGGAAAAACGGGTAAAAATCGGACACTAGAGGCAAATCCAATTTCGCCTTTGGTCCGGTTTTCAAAACCGTGGTTCAACTATGATATTCAATTCTCTATATGAAATTAACATTAGTTTAGTTGGTATTTTTCGTCAAATTATGTATTTAATGTATCAAATTAACCTAGATTTGATTAGTATTAAATAATTTTGTTTAATTAATATTTACATATTAAAAGCCTCGCATAAATTTTTCATCTTAGACCCCAAATAATGTTGGGCTGCCCCTGCACATATGAAACTTTAGCCATCCAACCATATCTATAAGTTTCAAAAAGTGAATACATAAAAAAAAATTTATTTGAAAATAATCAATTAAAATTAAAACCCCAAAAAAAATCTTGCTTGTTTTTTTTTCGGCTACAGTTAAATCAACGACCAAAATTGGATCAACAAAGTGGAGTGAAAGAGTAGGAAACAACTAGTAGCAAGGACAAGAATCAGTTAAATTCAAATTGTATAATAATACCGAGAAATATCGGTTAAAATCAAGCACTATTGGCTAATGGTTAGTATGGTAAATTTCTTAGAAAGCATGACTTACAAGCAATTTTCAACTTGGAAATAACAATGCTCAGGTTTTTTTTTTTTTTTTTTTTTTAAGAAACACTTAATTAAAAAAAAAATTAATGAGGATATCAAACCAGATATAACATAAAGAAACTAATAATGCATATTTAATGCCATAGAATCATCATCAAATTTTGAAAAACAATAGGTTGCCAATGGAGAGAGAGAGAGAGAGAGAGATGGTAAAGAAAAAAAAAAAAATACAAAGTAATAAAGAGTAGATAAAGGAAAAAAAAAAAAAAAATGAAACCTCATCGGTAGACATCAATTGGAAAAAAAGAGGCTATAAGGAGAAGTAAAAAATAAAATAGAAATGTCCATACGGAGAATATTAAAAACTTTATAGTGTAGTAAAATAAACCATTACATTCACTTACATTTATTTTTAAATCAATAATCAACAATTAAATACAATCATAGCACTAATATTTAAAAAACTAATCAAACTTAAATCATAGAAACCATATTTCCAATCATAACTAAAAAAGTTGAAAGTTCAATTAGAGTGTAAAACACTAATGAATGTTTAAACCCCCAATTTTAGATATAACAACATAAGTTTATATTCAAATAATATATGTGCGAAATATGAAATATAAGCAATACCCAATTTGGCAAACTACTTTAAGACATAATTAATCACAAACACAACAACAATTAATGTTAAAGATTAAAGGAAGAGAGATGCAAATATAGGATAACACCGGCACATGTTATTAATGAGGAAATCGAAGAACTCAGCGAAAAATCTCTCCGCCACCCTCCAAGCGGTAAAGTGATCCACTAGAGAATTAAGTTAGGATACATGAATAGCAATAGACCCTCCAAGCCTAATCTACTCGATGCACCTAAGCCCTCCAAACTTCTTACTCCAACAAGGTTAAGCATAATCGTGTCTTCTCTAACTTTCCAGATCCCGCAATAAGTCCATTGTATCCACCATCTTTGGCACCTTCCAATGCTTCCTAAGCTCCAAAACACTCTCAACACTTTGAATGGGTGTGGGTAGTGTTTAGGTACAAATCTCCTCTCAATGGGTATATCAAAGGGAGAGGGAAGGAGAAAATAATACAGAGATTTCTCGCTAAGAATGAGTAGCTCTCTCTCTAATAGGGTGGGTGTGTTATAGAAATCTCTCTTAGGTTTTTCTCTTAATAGGCTCCTTATCATTTTTGTGGGTAATAAGGTATATATAGTATGTGTGAGGAGAATACAAAAGGTCATGTGTTTTAGCAAAATAGGGGAATCTCGCAACACTCGCGACTAGTTCAAGTGGCGACCTGAGTTGCAAGTTAGCCAATTGACAGATTGTACTCTCTAGACAGTTGGCTTGACTCTTCACCTTCTTGCATGTGCTTCTCATGTGACTTTTAGTTGTCTTGATCAAATTTCCACCACTTAATACTAAACCCATTACAAATAAATCCCACAAAAATACAAGGATATAAATTTATGCAATTACAGCACATTTTGTCATGAAATAAGCCAATACAAATGTTATGAGAAAAATCATAACTTAATAAAAGTGATGTTCTCCAATAATAATTGAAATTGCATAAGAAATAAAGTTAGAAAATTTGAATATCCTTTTAAATTGCATAAGAAATAATATATATATATATATACACACACACATATATTTCATACACTATTACTTTTGAAAATCTAATGAACGATGCTACCTCTCATTTAACATCTTTATTATGCAAATCATCAGTTAGTAAATATACAATGGTAAGAAGCATTACAAATGAGATTATTTACAAAAAAAAAAAAGAAGAAATTAATTAACAACTATTATTATGGAGTAGTAGTCTATGATTTTACGTTTTACGCATCTAAATAAGTGGAATATATAGTGTTTACTTAAAGGTACATGTAAAGATTCACATTATATATATATGTATGTATGTATGTATATGTATATGTATGTAAAGGTTTAAAAAAATATATATGAGATAACCAAAAAAAAAAATTATCACGTGCAATGCACGAATTTGCAACTAGTAAATGATTAAAATTTAAATGTCCAACGGACCCACACTTATTAGATACCTCAATAATGAGGAGGTTGGCAAGACACAAGAGTCTTTCTTGCCATTTTCATGGGCAGAGACTTTGAGCGTGTCTCACACGCAAAAGAAGAAATAAGGATGAAGGGAATTACAAAAGTCTCCTTGCCATTTTCATGGGTAGAGACTTTGAGCGTGTTTCACATGCTGAAGAAGAAATAACGCTGAAGGGAATTAATTGAGACCATTTGGTTATATGAGAGCAACTAAAATATAGACGTGACTTGTGAGAGAAAAATAGTGTAAGTAAAAGAAAAAAAACAAGGATATTTTCTTTAGCCGGAAGACATATACAAGAGATTTATTGTAATTGATTTGATAATAGTGAAATTATTCAGAGTTTGTTCCATTGTTTTACTCTTCAAGGAGAAAGGGTTTTCCATGCTATTCTTGAGTGTAATTGCTATTTGGGGTTGTTAATTTTTGTGATAATATTCTTGGGACCTAACACACACGCCAGTTACTAAGACTATTAACTACTTTGTTTGCATTCCTTTTATTCAAACAAAAGAATAGGGGGTAATTACACATAACCCACCTGTGATTTGGGCAAAAATCACTTTGCCTACCTGTGGTTTGAAAAGTGTCACTTAACCCACCTATGGTAAGCTTCGTTTGTTTTCAGTAACTTACCTCCGTTAAAAACAAGGGTACATGTGTATTTCTACTCCTCTTTTATGGCTCTCTCCTCCCAAACCAAAAAAAGACATAAAAATACTTGAGAAACAAGATCAAATATTGGTATTGGTCTCTCTTCATTCACAGAAATCTTGAACACAAAGAACACACCCTAGGAAAAATTCAAACCAAATCAACCTCCTCAAAAACAAAAGGACAGCAAAAGAGAACACTCATCTTCTTCTTCATAGAAACCAAAGATAGATAAAGCTCAAAATGAATAGAGATCTTATCACCTTCACTTCCTATGGCTGATTCTGATACCTAGATGATGATGACAAGTTATAATGCCAAAAAGTAGCAACTGATTTCTTTTTTTGATGATTTCTTTTTCTTTTTTGTTGTTGATGAATGTAGCAACTGATTTCAATTACATGTTCCTTAGAAAAGTCCATCTTTAGGTCATTAACAGCAACCCCATGATATTTCATTGAAAACTTCATCTAAAAGACATGGGTGATCCCATGCTTTGAGGGTATTGTTGTGGGTTATAATTTCCTCACACATTCCAAGACAAATTAGTCATGACCAGTAGTGGGAAAGAGGCCAAATCTGCAATAACCTGACATGGAGGCCCCTCCATTGATGAAATCTACTTATCCTGGCAATGACAAATCAACGTAGCTACTTAAGAGAAGGGAAAAAAAAAAAAAAAAAAAAGTCAAGGTACCATTTAATATTCAGCAATGGAGAAAGAATTTAAATAAAAAAAAATAATTATGCACAGATCCAACCCATCCGCAGTAAAGTTGAAAAGAAATGAAAAGCTAAAAGAAAGAAATGGAGTGAAAAAGAAGAAGAAAACATAACTCAACCCAGATCCAACCAACGTCATGCTCCTCCTTAAAACCCAGACCCAATCTAACACCGTGCTCCTCCTCAAAACCCATACCCAACCAACACAACCAACTGTGCTCCTCCATAGTCATCACCCAAGCCACCACGACCCAAAGCTACTGACGATCAGAACTAGAATGTGAGAGATGAGAGAGACATGGATAGAATAGAGAGAGAGAGGGGCAGAAAGAGCGTGAGGAATAAATTAATGTATAGAGAAGAAAATAAGTTAATGGGTTAAGTAAATTTTCCTTTTGTGTTATTTTCTTTTGAGTGTGTTACAAAAATATAGTTTGTGATTTATTGGAGTTCTTGAGACAAGTTTCTAAATTCTTACAAATAGCATCTTTGATCTTATTTCTCTTGTTTTAGTTTTTTTTTTTTTTTTTTTTTTTTTTTTTTTTGGGGGGGGGTGGTGTTATTGGGAAACAATTTTTCTTTTCTTNGCCCCCGGGGGGGGGGGGGGGGTGGGAGATCATAGCAACTGATGGGGATATAATTATAATTGGCCAGTCCCAAATTTCATTAAATTAAACATATAATATTTTACTTAAATTCAATAAATAAAATTGTCCTCATAAAGTGGAGTAACACTAGGGAAATACTCATAACCAATACATTAAAGGAAAAATAAAATACAAAAAAAATGTCAATATTAGAAACACTTAATTAAAAAAAAAAATTAATGAGGATATCAAACCAGATATAACATAAAGAAACTAATAATGCATATTTAATGCCATAGAATCATCATCAAATTTTGAAAAACAATAGGTTGCCAATGGAGAGAGAGAGAGAGAGAGAGATGGTAAAGAAAAAAAAAAAAATACAAAGTAATAAAGAGTAGATAAAGGAAAAAAAAAAAAAAAATGAAACCTCATCGGTAGACATCAATTGGAAAAAAAGAGGCTATAAGGAGAAGTAAAAAATAAAATAGAAATGTCCATACGGAGAATATTAAAAACTTTATAGTGTAGTAAAATAAACCATTACATTCACTTACATTTATTTTTAAATCAATAATCAACAATTAAATACAATCATAGCACTAAATTTAAACTTAAAACTAATCAAACTTAAATCATAGAAACCATATTTCCAATCATAACTAAAAAAGTTGAAAGTTCAATTAGAGTGTAAAACACTAATGAATGTTTAAACCCCCAATTTTAGATATAACAACATAAGTTTATATTCAAATAATATATGTGCGAAATATGAAATATAAGCAATACCCAATTTGGCAAACTACTTTAAGACATAATTAATCACAAACACAACAACAATTAATGTTAAAGATTAAAGGAAGAGAGATGCAAATATAAGGATAACACCGGCACATGTTATTAATGAGGAAATCGAAGAACTCAGCGAAAAATCTCTCCGCCACCCTCCAAGCGGTAAAGTGATCCACTAGAGAATTAAGTTAGGATACATGAATAGCAATAGACCCTCCAAGCCTAATCTACTCGATGCACCTAAGCCCTCCAAACTTCTTACTCCAACAAGGTTAAGCATAATCGTGTCTTCTCTAACTTTCCAGATCCCGCAATAAGTCCATTGTATCCACCATCTTTGGCACCTTCCAATGCTTCCTAAGCTCCAAAACACTCTCAACACTTTGAATGGGTGTGGGTAGTGTTTAGGTACAAATCTCCTCTCAATGGGTATATCAAAGGGAGAGGGAAGGAGAAAATAATACAGAGATTTCTCGCTAAGAATGAGTAGCTCTCTCTCTAATAGGGTGGGTGTGTTATAGAAATCTCTCTTAGGTTTTTCTCTTAATAGGCTCCTTATCATTTTTGTGGGTAATAAGGGTATATATAGTATGTGTGAGGAGAATACAAAAGGTCATGTGTTTTAGCAAAATAGGGGAATCTCGCACACACTCGCGACTAGTTCAAGTGGCGACCTGAGTTGCAAGTTAGCCAATTGACAGATTGTACTCTCTAGACAGTTGGCTTGACTCTTCACCTTCTTGCATGTGCTTCTCATGTGACTTTTAGTTGTCTTGATCAAATTTCCACCACTTAATACTAAACCCATTACAAATAAATCCCACAAAAATACAAGGATATAAATTTATGCAATTACAGCACATTTTGTCATGAAATAAGCCAATACAAATGTTATGAGAAAAATCATAACTTAATAAAAGTGATGTTCTCCAATAATAATTGAAATTGCATAAGAAATAAAGTTAGAAAATTTGAATATCCTTTTAAATTGCATAAGAAATATATATATATATATATATACACACACACATATATTTCATACACTATTACTTTTGAAAATCTAATGAACGATGCTACCTCTCATTTAACATCTTTATTATGCAAATCATCAGTTAGTAAATATACAATGGTAAGAAGCATTACAAATGAGATTATTTACAAAAAAAAAAAAGAAGAAATTAATTAACAACTATTATTATGGAGTAGTAGTCTATGATTTTACGTTTTACGCATCTAAATAAGTGGAATATATAGTGTTTACTTAAAGGTACATGTAAAGATTCACATTATATATATATGTATGTATGTATGTATATGTATATGTATGTAAAGGTTTAAAAAAATATATATGAGATAACCAAAAAAAAAAAATTATCACGTGCAATGCACGAATTTGCAACTAGTAAATGATTAAAATTTAAATGTCCAACGGACCCACACTTATTAGATACCTCAATAATGAGGAGGTTGGCAAGACACAAGAGTCTTTCTTGCCATTTTCATGGGCAGAGACTTTGAGCGTGTCTCACACGCAAAAGAAGAAATAAGGATGAAGGGAATTACAAAAGTCTCCTTGCCATTTTCATGGGTAGAGACTTTGAGCGTGTTTCACATGCTGAAGAAGAAATAACGCATGAAAGAAGAAATTAAAAGGGAGGAGAGAGACATAAAAGGGGAGTAGAAATACATATTTACTCCCGTTTTTAAAGAGGTAGGTTACGGAAAACAAACAAAGCTTATCACAAGTGGGTTAAGTGACACTTTTTAAACCATGGATAGACAAAGTGATTTTGACCCAAACCACAGGTGAGTTATGTGTAATTACCCCAAAAAACAATTATCAAACTCCTTTGCCAATACCAATCTATTCTCCAGTTCTTACAGCATCAATACAATATACATATGCATCTTTACAATTTCATCTCTTTAGAAATCTAAATGCCCAAAGAGTTAGCTTGAGCTACTATTGCTATTGGTGACCCACCTAACTTTTATATTACCTTCCCAATCACGGATTGAAAAGCTATACAAGCTCTGTCATCATTCAGTTGCATCACTATTAAGCTTCAAGAGGCCTTTCAGAGACTTCCTTTACTGCTTGGCTTTTATCATTAGAAACATTCCTCTTGAATGATGCAGAAGGATGCTCTTCAAAACTCTCATGAAGTTATGAATTCTGCAAATTTCCCAAATGCTCTTCACCCAGTCTGTGTGAACATGTGTGATTGAGAAATACCAATAGCTGATCTCATAGAGAACTCTCCTTTATTACTGAAGATGCATACCAATTTATTAGGACTGCTTCTTAGTAGCGAGAGGATTTGATAATAGCATTAAATGGCTCTTGTTTGAAAATGAAGTAAATTTTGTTTGTTGTTGTGCCTAAAACATTTGGATATGCAACGATGCAAATCTGTTTATCTATAACAGATGATTGGATGAACTCAAATAAGTAAACAAGTAGTCATGGAATGAACCTCTCAATTCGCCTGAGTTGTTTGGTGACATCCACCATTGTTGGCCTTCTTTGTGGGTCTTCCTCTGTACATGATGAGGCAAGGTCCAGGAAAGCTTGCAATTGCTGCTCCAAAGTAGCACCTCCTTCCCCATCTTCTGCCAAGATTGTAGGATCCACAATCTCGTTTATGGAACTACTTTGAGCACGGTCATGTGTGTATGCTATTAAGGTAGAATCTTCGTCAATTGTCAATCGGGTTATATTATAAGAATCCTCTCCAGTAAAAAGTTCTAGAAGAAACCAACCAAAACTATATACATCAGATTTCTCATTTACCTTGCCTGTTGCTTTAAGCTCAGGGGAGCAGAACCTTAAATTCCGAAAGCCGTGATAAACTTCCACATCAGTTTCACCTTCGGGAATTGATACAGAAACTAAAAAGTTGGACAATTTGGGAACATCATGTTCATCTAAGAAGATATTTTCCATATCTATAGCCATGTAAATGACAGGTCTTTGGAAGGCAGTATGGAGATAAGAAATTGCATGAGCAATCTGCCTTGCAATCTTTAACCTCCTCTCCCACACCATCGGCTGATGTTGTCGTTTAGTGACAAGGGAGACATAAATTCGATCAGCAAGGAAACCATTGGCCGCAAATTCATACACAAAAATGGGAAATGGAGTCTCGAGACAACACCCTATGGGCTTTAATACATTGCTGTGAGCACTCATTTGTGCAGAAATCCCTAAATCATTGATGGCTAAATAGTCTGAAGAATGCCTAGTGAGAATAATTCGTCCTTCAAAAGAACCCTTGTACCAATACTTTCCCAGATGTTCAGAATAGTTGTTGGTTGCTTGGCGGAGCTGTTGAGCGGAGAAGGTACGGATGGGAATAGGCTTGCCATTGCAACAGACAATCAGCTTCTCAAGTAACTTGCCTCCATTCTCAACAAATGCCCTCTCTCTTTGTTTTCTTTGCTTTCTTCTACTATTAAAGAAATGCTCTCTCAGCGAACTCCTCTGCATAACTCGAATGTTGAACCTTGCACTCTGCTCTTCTCTACTCACTGGGAATTTTTAGAATAGTGGTGTAGAGGGAGGGAGGCTCAATGGGCTTATAATTCATGAAGTATTGAAGTAATTTCAGGGAAGTTTCATGGAAAGTAAGTGGGGCTTTCCTGAATAGCCTATCAACAAAACATAGTCAAACTTGGCTCACATAGCTTTTTGTGCCTGCTCTGCTCAGTGCTCACAGGGTATTTTTACAATAGTGCTGTAAAGGGAATGGGTATTATTCCATTCTATTTATAATTTAAGTAAGTTCAGGGAGGTTTCATTAGAGTAAGTGGGGCTTTCCTCATCATCCGATCACCAACTTCGTCAAACTAGTTAGCTGAGCTCACAATTTGGAAATTTCAACTTGTTGCTCACCACGTGTTGGTAGTGGCTAGAGGGGAGTGAGGTGGATTGTTACTTGGAGTGTGCATAGGCTGTATTACCAGAATAGTATTCATGCTAGGAATATTAACATTTTCTAAAAAGAAAATTAAATATAAAAAGGTAAAAAAAAAAAAAAAACCTGAAAAACGAATAAAAGAGAAGTTAGAGTTGTTTAGATTTGTTTGGTTTCACTCTCCACGGTTCCGGAATCTGGAAACAGAGGACATGGTTATTCAGTTATTGTACAGGAACAAATTTTATTTCTCAACAACTAGAGATAACTAAGAATTTGAAGCATAATTAGTAATTTGTTCTCTAAAGTGAAGGGGTTTCTATGCATAGTGACAAGGGGGAAATTTTAGCATCAATTCTGGTGTTGGATGTTAAGGTCTAACAAACAGAAAAGTACTCAACTTAGATTTGGATGCCTGTTTTGCAGCATGTGCTTCAGCTTAGACATCTCTTCAGTTAATGCAGCCAAAAGAACCATTTCAATAAATGATTTATTGTGAGATCATAGGAATGATTGTGAGAATGATCCTGTGGGATGCAGTTTGAATTTAAGCAGGCCCAAATCATAAACTTAATTTGTTGATAAAATTCTTTTTACATTTCATCATACAAGCCTTCTCAGCTCACTTGTGAATGCATTACATTTCCTGCTTTTGATTGTACCGAAACAAATGGAACTTCAAACTCTTAATGGATGACTTTTACATTAAGATTGATTATGTATATTGGCAGGCAAGTAAAAAGATTACAATTCTAGAAGGCAAATGAACAGCTTGCCTAGGGTACACTCAAATAGCATTCTTATATACCTAAGGGAGTTCTTAGTCATTTCTTGCGAATAGGGGTGGAGTAGAGAATGAAAGTGGCTATGAAATTTATGGATCTTAATGCAGGATTTAGAATTCTTATTGGTTGTTCAAGAGTGTCACGCACTAAGAATTTTGAATATTGTAAATTTATCAAAAGAAAATGTTAAAATCATAACTTTTTGCCACAACTTACTCGTGTGACAAGTTTTGAGTGATGAAATAAAAGTAGTGGATCCACAACTCCATCACTCATAGCTGGCACGTGAGTAAGTTGTGGCAAAAATGTAATATTAGTATTAATCTTTATCACACCTTGTTGAATTGTACAAAAAGGTTTAGCAGTTATTTGGTTTTATTGGTTAAAAGGTCAGAAGAGAGATAGACCAATGTTACAAACTAAATTTATTTAAAAAATAAATAAATAATAAATAAATTAAAAAAAAAAAAAAAAACAATGTTATGAACTCATGCACTAACTTGGGCATGGAGTCGTGTATTTGTTTCTTTAAGAATGTGATTGGTCCATTGCTCATTACCTGACAAGCAGTAAGCACTAAATTAAGTTGCTTCCTGCCTGGGAATTCATGCATGTAAATATTTGTATCTAAATCAACGTATTCATATGCATCAGAACCCTGAGACTTGGCAGCACAAAACCGCAGATTGCATCTTGGAGACTTTTCCTATAAAATGTGGTTAGCTTCTTTTTTTTTTCATATGATCTTCCACGGCAAGGCCCAAAAGTTTTTCAACAAAATTATTAGTATATATAAATAGGCTAATTTCAAGTTTGGCCCCATAAAATTAAACTTTGCCCTCCTTAACAACATCCTTGCCCCTCTTAAGCAAAAGTAAAAAAAGCCCAACGACACATATATTTAGCTGAAAATAAAGCCCAATCAGCAAATTTTATCAACAAAAATTTGAAAATTAGCCCATTTAAACCTTAAAAAAATGGAACAACCCAATCAACTCCAACAAATACGTTCAATCAAAAACTAAATGAATAAGTTATACAGACACTATAAATTAAAATTCTTATTAAAAGAAAAAAAAAAAACAAAACAAAAACTAATGAATAAGAGTATATAATCAATAAACTGCAAAGCTAAGTAGCATTTTTTTAAAGAAGAAAAAAGCTAAGTAGTAAATTTAGTTTCCTCAAAAAAAAAAAAAAAAAGTTGTAGTAAAGTTAGATTTTTTACTAGCTAGGAAATGACATAATCATAAAAGAAACGATATTTATTGAAATAGAGAAATAATATGGGCACAATTAGGTAAATAGTACATTTTTTGGAAAAAATTCGGTGACTAGCATGCATTTAAACTTATTTAGTTAGTTAGACTATTTTTAGAACTCAAGTTTATCAAACTCGAGTTTCAACCCAAAATCGACTTTACTACGCTTGAGGTCCAACCAATATAAGTCTGACATGGAATTGAAAAAAAAAAAAAAAAAAAAAACCACATGGAACTCGAGTTCCAACCCGTTAAAAGTTTACCTAGATGAAACTCGAGTTTAGTAAACTTGAGTTCTAATCAGGCAAATTTTTTTAGAATGGAACCCGAGTATAGTAAACTCGAGTTCTAGGCCAGAGAACTTTTTTACTTTTTGATTTTTCACAACTCATATCTCTCTCTCGCTACCTCTAGTCTCTCTCACTCACACAGTATGCCGTTTCTCACTCTCACTCTCACTCTCCCTCTCCTCCCTCACTTTGACTTGTCTTCCTCAATCCCTTGTCTCCCTTAGTCTCGCGGCTCTCTCAATGCCTCCTCTCTTTGTCTCTTATATTTGCTCCGCCACCGTGTCTTCCTTTAGCTCTTGCTCATCAGACGACAACCTTTTCAGAAAACGTCTCTTGTAAATTCAGCAAGTTACCAATACTTAGACAAGGAAATGAACTAAATTAAGGATGCTACATGTAACAAAAGTCGATGCTTATAAACTATGCCACAAAGTTCAAAGGCACTAGAAGTAGGGATACTGGTAGATGTTCAGGTACGGTGTACAATGCTTGTCTACTAAAAATATGAAAACATAGATACATCATAAATATGGCATCATTTAGTTCAACTACATGTTCTTTTGCACATTTTCTAATTATGGGAGCAGTGAAAAAAATATAAGAGAGGGAGTGAGAATAACAAGAGTATAATACCTTTCTCTTGCACAAGGTAGCTTTAAAATAATAAGCCCAAAATATGTTAAAAGCTAAATATACCATCCAAATACTTTACCTAGGATAATTGAATGCATGTGTTCCTTACCTAGTTTGGAACATGACTTCTTGTTGATGCATAAATCACATTCAGACATCTTCTACGGTTATGGCCCTCTTCATGACACACTCCACATTTTGGCTTGGGTTGATTCTCCCTCCAATCCGTCTCAGTCCTTGTTCTTGTTGTCATAGGTCGACCTTTGTCTTGCAACATATTAGGGCCAGGGTACAACTTTGGGCTAGCAACCTCCCACCACAATGACTTATCATTGGGCACACAAAAATCATGTGAATAAGTGGCAAGTTGTTCCTGTAAACTATAACAAGGGTCAATATACTCCATTGCATTGATATGTTCCCTGATACAAACTACAATTACATGTGAACAAGAGATCTTATAGATTTCCCATTTGCCACAAGTACACGTGTTATCATGTAACCTTACTTCATGACTATGGTCTCCCCCTTAAGAGCTGTGTGGATTATAGGTTGTGCAAACTTGATATACACCATTTTGCTGGTGAAATGACCTCTCATAATGTTTGAGCCCTTTTTTATAATTTGCTTCATAGGTCTCCATGGCATAACTGCTAAACTTTTAACCATGTGCGAGATCACCCAATATTTTAGTGTGCCGATTATTGAAATAGGCAACAAGTTTGCACCAAATGTAGTCAACCAACGCAGATATTGGTAGTCCACGTGTACCTTTAAGAACTCCATTGAAACACTTCGATATATTGGTAGTCATTGCCCTATAACAGCGTCCATGATCATGTGACAGTGTCTACGTCTCTAAATCCTCCTTCATTAGATATGAGTATGGCTTTTTTTTTCTCTGTATTGGGATTCTTACTGAATTTGAGTTCAGCTTCCTTAAGGAAATCCAATATTTTATCAAGTTTGTGAGCTTGAGTAGCATATCCTGCTTTCAAGACTAGAGACTTTAAGAATGGGTCCTTGAATTGAGTGTTGAAGTTGATAGCCACGTGTCTAATGCAAAATCAATGATATACCGGTACATAATCATGGGGCCACTCTGCAATGGATGATATGATAGCTCTATGTAAGTCAGATATTATGCAAATGCCAGACTTGGGTTCCACATCTTGTATCACGGTCTGCAGGCAAGATAAAAACCATCCCCAACTAGCCCCTGTCTCATCATCCACAACCACAAAGGCAAGCAAAAAAATCTCATTGTTAGCATTAGTTGCCATTGCAATCAACAACTTTCCTTTATATTTTCCATAAAGATGAGTTCCATTAATACTAATTACTGGCCTACAATGTGCAAATCCAGCAATGGAAGGAGCGAAAGCCCAAAACACATACTTGAATGTAACAATACCTAGTGTGTCCCCATTGATCAATTGATAAGACACTTGTGTACCCAGATTGCTATCCTTATATGCTAACAACAACTTCTGCAACTTTTGGTACGACTCTTCCCAATTCCCATGTATGTTTGCAATGATCTTTTGTTTTGCATCTTGTATCTTGTAGTACGATATTTCGTGTTGAAACCTTTCCTTCATCAAGTTTTGGAGATCTTTTATTTTGCAAGTGTGATATTCAAGTACATATTTATGAAGTTCTTGAGCAGGAAAATTTGAATCCGTCATTCTACCATCTTTGTTCACTCCAACTGATGGACAAGTGTGAGGACTGTTGTATATTGTGATGGCCTATAGTCCGTTAAGTTTCCATTGCGAGAATGCTCAGGCTTTCCATGCACATGACTCGTTCATGCACTTTGCGCATAATCTCTACTAGTTGAACCACTCAGTTATATAACTTTTGTTGTTGTCCATAGAGTACACTATTAATGCCTGCCTCACTGCCTCTTTATTAGGAAAAATCAACCTTTTACTAAAATTCATTACCCACACCCAACTTGATGAAAATGGTATCTCAACATTTAAAGGAATGATGGGCCATAAGCTTCGTGGGTAGGGACTATATCCGTAACATGTTGCACACCTATATGATCGCCTATATCATCATGAAACTCCATAGCATCATCATCATGATCATCCACAACATTATTATGAACATTGTCAACATTTTCATAGTGATCAACATACTTGTGGAAGTCATCTCTTTCAATCATCTCTTCATACTCATCTCTACCATGATCAACATCGCCTTCGTCTTCCCCCCCCCCCCCCCCCCCTAGAGATTGAATACATTCTTGTTGATAACTAGATTCACAAACCTCCATTGGAGTTGGTGTCTTGTGACATGGTAGTGTATAACCCCCAACTATGGTGCATAGGGTAAGAGTCGAATGCCCATCCACATGTAATGATGGTAATTCTTCCCCTCCACCACCTTCCAAAGTTGTTTGTTGCACATCTTCACAGCTAACTTTTGTATGAGGCTCCACACTTATATACAACTCAATAGCTTTTAACTGGGCGTAGAGTTCATCTCGTCAAACATAATCTTAACATGTTTATAGAGTGAAGACAATGCGGTCACTAAAAACTACATGGGGAGCATGGTATATAATTTTTATGTCATGTAACTGACGGTCCAAATCTAGCTCTTTCATAATTTTCTTTTCCAACATCATCAAATTGATCTCCCACCGTTTTTTAGCTAAATAATCTCTAACTTTTTACTATACTCTTCATGCATCACTCCATGAGTCACGTCACTACGGGGATCCCCACCATAATATAGATATAAATCAATTGAACTCATTATAAGCCTATTCAAAGTCAAATAAGTTTAATAAAAGTTATGACAAATATAACACTTTTATCCGATATGAAATATAAAATATTGTCTCCAGGGAAATATAAAGATAACATTGTATAGTCCACTAAACAATTATAAACAATTGAAATTTTATTATCTCCAAGAAAATATAAAATATAATACTGTATGGTTCTCCAAGTAAAAATAACATTGTATGGTCCACCAAATATAACATTGGAGATAATATTTTTGAAATTTTCATGCAAATTTTTATTAAAAATAGCATTGTATGATTAATCAATCAAATATAAAACATTGTCTCCAAGTAAATATAAATATTTGAATTTTTATATTCAAGCAATTTTTATATGGTCACTAACCTTTAAAAATTAAAACTTGTTACACCTTACAAATAACAACACATTGCAAATAATAACAACATGTTACCCATATACATTACAAATAACAACCCATTACAAAGAAAACCCCATTACATATTGCAAAGAACAAATAACAACCAATTACAAATACAGAAAAATAAATAAATAAAACATTACAATTACAATTACAAACAACACATTACTCATAAACACAATAAAAGTGGTATGTGTATATATATCTACCAAATGAAAACTTATATTAACCAGGTCTAACCAAAAAAAAAAAAAATTTAAAAGGTTCAGATATTTTACCTACAATTGAAGAAGAAGGAAGCTTTTAATTTTGTAGAATGATAAATGAAAGTTGCTGGCTGTGAAGTAAACCAAGAGGGTTTTGGGCGTGGGAGAGAGTTGGGACAAACACTATCTGTGAGAACATCGAGTGATTTGTGAGTTAAAAACAAAGACAGATGGGGTTGGTGTGAAATTAATTGGAACTCGAGTTCCATTAAAAAAATTTACCCGCCTGGAACTCAAGTTCCATGCGGGTAAATTTTACGTCATGGAACTTGAATTTAGCAAATTTGAGTTCCATCTGGGTAAAAATTTTTTATCGGGCTGGAACTCAAGTTCGATAAACTTGAGTTCCACATGGTCTTCTTTTTTTTTTTTTTTTAATTTTTTTTTTTTTTTTTATAATTCCACGTTAGACTTATATTGGTTGGGCCTTGGGTGTAGTAAAGTCAATTTTGGGTTAGAACTCGAGTTTGCCAAATTCAAGTTCTGAAAATAGTCTAACTAATTAAATAGGTTCAAATGCAAGCTAATCACCGAATTTTTTCCAAAAAATGTACTATTTACCAAATTTTGCCAGTAGTATGCTTTTATTGTTTTGGATAAAAGTTGGTGCCTTCTAAAGTGGAGTTGGTCTGATTCTTCGAATGATTAGTTGCTAAAAATTGAAATTTGATCAAATTAGTTGATCATGGTGTTGTGTGAATTGTAGAGCAGTGTGGTGTTGAGTGCATAGCACATGTTTTCTGTGTATGTGCCTCTTTTTATTTTTTCAATTATTTGTTTATTTTTCATTTGTCATTAACATTTGGAAAAATGAGTTTTTTAGTCTTTGATTTTATACAATGAAAGGGAAATTATTCTGACATTTTGGCTCCGTTTGGTTTGCGTTTGTTATTTGTCAGTAAATTTTTTATTATTATTTTTTATTGTTTTCAATTTTCAGTAAAATGAACGGTATCCAAACGCATACTTAGTATGAATTTAATTATTGATGATTTATGAGATTTAAATGAATGTTGGGTTCTCTTTCAATAGATAGTTGTATTATAATGTATTAAGAAACAACTATTTTGTGTCATTTTATTTGTAAATAGTTTGTTAATACTAAATGGATACATATTTGGATTTTCATGATTTTTATAGTGTTTATACTTCGCTCCCCTCTCAGTCAAACTCACAGCTCTCAGTCAAACTCACAACTCCATTTCTATTCCACCAACCATGGAGCAGATTGCAAATCTTTTGGATTGCATTTCATGGAGTGGGGTTGGTCCGGGGTTAATGGATGCAGCTACTAAAGTTGCTTTACATTCTACCAAAAAAAAAAGTTGCTTTACAAATAGGAAAACTAGGGGGTGGAGTAGAGAATTGTAAGTGGACTATGAAATTTATGGATCCTAATGCTAGGATTTAGAAATTCTTATTGGTTGTTCCAAGAGTGTCACGCACTAAGAAAATTTGTGAATATTGTGAATTTATGAAATGCTTTGCGATTTTGTTGAATGTGCAATAAGGTTTAGTAGGGAGTTTGGTTTTATTGTTTGACAGGAAAGAAAGAGAGAGAACAATGTTATGAACTCTTACACTAACTTGGGCATGGAGTCGTGTATTTGTATTCTTCAAGGATGTGACCTGGTCATTGTCATTATCTGCAAGCACAAAAGTTGAGAAGAGAGGCAAGTGCATCTTGGAATCATACTCTTCCCATTGACTATGAAAATTATTATTTAATATTGTTTATGTTTGCAAGTCAATTGTATTTTTATGTTTTAGGGCTTAGTAGTTTATTGGGCTATTAGTATTTTAATTTGGGAAGCAAGGTTATTTTTGTAATAAGGAAATTAGGATTTCTTAGCCAATTAGAACTAGGGTTTAGCAATCCTTTGTAAGCAACCTATTGTACTCCTTGAGGAGTTAGTTGATATTTTGATGAATGAAAAACAATGGCCGTTTGGTCTTTCTTTTGTCTGGTGCTGACTCCAAGTCTACCCTGAGTGCTGACTCCAAGCAAGGCTTAGGTGCTGGCTCCTAGATCATATCTTTTATTTATTTTTTTTTTTTTTGAATGTGAAATACAATAAAAAGAACTACAGTTTAAAATGAAAGTCTACTAAGCCCAACTCCAAACATGTAAAACACCGAAGCTAAAGAAACTACTAGAAGCAAAAGAAACTAAAAGAGAGAGCAAGTAGCGGAGCAAGCACGAAGCGGCATTGGAGTCAACGGCAGAGCGGTGGTATGGACTCACCAGCGTTCACAATTAGTGGTGCTTGAGGTGCAAATCGGAGCTCGCACGTCAGATCACGGTGATGGGATCAGCGAAGCATGAAGCAGCTTGGTGAGAGTGGTGTTGACGGTGAGTTGGCGCAGGTGGTTCTCGAAGGCGTGAATCCAGTATTGACATCGGTGGCTCTTGTGGGCTTCAACTCCTCTATTTCTAGTCTGGTGGCTGATGGGCTTGCATGGGTTGCCCTTTTTTTTAGGTTTGTGAGTGTGGGTTCTGTGATCAGAGGCGAGCATGGATGGTGGTTATCAATTTGGGAGGCGTCGCTAGCTTCTTTGTTGGCTTGGGGGTGAAAAACTCATGTGGGGCTGCGGGGTATATACAGATTGCAGGGGTTTGTTTGGGCTTGTTCAAGATCTCATGGGGAAAAAACTTTAAAGGTAATGTCATCTTTGGCTGGCTTGCTCTTTTGATGGTTTTGCTTTCAAATGGTTGTCTACGGTTCTGTTGTATGGACCAGAAGTCTGCTTTGATACCAAAACTGACGTAGGACAACCACACACAACAATAGAATAAGAAGATAAACCCTAGGAGTTAGCACTTAAAGGTTGCTTGCAGTCAACACCAAGCAAAACTGGAGTCGACACCAGTGAAAAGAAAACACGTTTTTTTAATAATTCTTAAAACTGTTTTACAATAATCCCAAAAAGTGTTTAAATAGCTAACAATAAAAATGCATAAAGAAACCTTAATTATTAAATGCGCAGGCTTGCTTAAACTCAAGCCCAATAACTAGTAGGCTCCATCCATAAGACCACAGGTTGGGCCGTCTTCTTTTTGCTCTTCCTCCTATACGTGCATGTAATTGAGGGCTTGTACCTTGTGTCCGCACCACTTTTCTTATGATCTTACATCGTCCATGGAGTAGTGAATCTTTTCGATTGCACTTCATGGAGTGGGGTTGGTTCTAGGCTAATGGATGCGACAACTAAAGATGCTTTACATGCATGAAAACCAGTGGGTGGATTTAAGATTGGCAAAGAAGCTGGTGAATGGACAACCTCAAAATTTCATCCATGTCAAGCTTTAGAAACTTACCTTACTTGCAGGTAATACTATCATTGTTGCTATATCACTAGATTTTGATACTTCTCACGTGCATGAATTGCTTTTTAATAGTGCAGGAGGAATTTTTCTGATAGAACTAATTGTAGTTGCTCTTCCCGTTTGTATTGGTACTCTAGATGAGGTTTTGAAATTAAGATATTAGCATTCATTCAACTGGAACGGATAGGGTCAGAGCTTCATGTTCCCTTCCTTTAGTGAACTATGACTGTGGTACGTTGTCCAAAGGAGAGATTGCATCTATGGACGGTTTGCAGTAGTAACTCAGAGGCTTTGGCTTATTTAGCAGAATTTAATTTATCTCCTTCTTAGTGACAAGGTAGATGTGAAACTAAATTGCAAAGTATTCTTGGGGCAATTTCTTCATAATTTTTGCAGCTGACAACCAGATTGATTGTTATTAGATTCGTTTTAAGTCCATTTGATTTATGTGCAATAGATGTAATTTCGTGAAGAATGTTGCTAACCAAAAACCATTCCAAGATTTGGAAATGGATACTTTGATATATCTTTGGTGTGCAAACAAATATTTTAAATTCCTGGTTCATGATCTGTACTTTGTCACATTTCAGCTTGGAATCAGTCGACTGAATCTAGTTACATATCAAGAAATTGTCTTTTACAGTAATTTTATGATCCAAAAAAATGAGTCTCACCTGTTGCTTTCTTTGATTAGTGAGCAGCCAGAAATTACCATTGTTGATTTTCTAATTTACTTGCTAATGTGTATTCATTCTTTGTTCCTTATGCTACTTTTTACTTGGTTATGTTTTGCAGGTACTTTGGAACTATGAAATGGTTAACATTTATTTATTTTTAATATCAAACAAACCAAGAACAATATGGTTATAGGATAAAATAGAATGTGGCAATTACATGTCAATTAATCAGGAATGGCCTATGAGAAGGATGAATATTACACCCATCTCCATGAACAATACTTTTGCTAACGAAAAAACTTAAATTTTTATTTTTATCCTTGTTTTTTTTTCCCTTCTTAAATAAATGAAGTGATGCTTTGCATTGTCAATAATGGAATAATGCTAAATATGAATTAAGGCTTTCTAAATTAACAAATAGCTAGCGATACTAGTGCCTTGTCGCATAGTAAAAAAGGTGATGCTAAGTTTGGAAATTCATGTTTAGTATAGGATGTTGTATTTGTTGATGATTAGGGTTGATTTTATTTTGTTAGCATTTCAATTTGTGGCTCTATGCAGGCTTTGGTATCTAGGAAGCTAGCTCGAGTTAGAGTTGTTACTGAGGGGAGTGCTTGCTATAGTTGCTTATGTCCCTATTGATGCAAATGCCTTGTGGTGATCCCTGATAATACTACGATTGGGAATGTATATTTGGAATGTGTTTTCAATGAGCAGAGTTCTGTGACCAATGACTTTCTAATATTCCTGCAATGATCTTCAACGTTTACATTATTGACTAGTGAGGGAAAATATACACCACAGACCATTTGATAGCAGCTAAATAAACTTAGGTATTGATTCATATGTACAAGGATGATTGAAATCATTTTATCAAGTGAAGTTGAATGAATTAATTCTATTATAGCAATTATTATGGTCTACAATAATGTCAAGAAGAAATACGTTTGCCTGACAAATTTGAGTAGTTAGTTAATTTTACTGTGAATAAGACTCTTAGGGCATCATTGTAGAAGAATATTAACAATGAATACTCCTCATCTTCCTTGAATTTGCCTTCTAATCTCTAACCTTTGAGCCATTACAGACAAGAAATTTTTTTGAAAATCAACTAAGTTCTTCCTTTTAATCTCTTAACTTTTGAGCCATTGTGAACTAGGAAGACTTGAAATCAACTTTGTTAGGTTCTAAGGTCTTAGGATTTTATGTATTTAGAATTCTAATTTGTAATGTTGGCAAACCATGATCAAAACAATGTATTTAGTCTTGTCTAGGCTTGCTCAAAGTTGGTTTATTATTGTAAAATTGGAATCGAGTGGCTGCAAAAATACTTGGGACTTTCGGCCTGGCTCGATCGATCGAAGAACAGACTCGATCGATCGAAAATCGCACAGGTTGATTTTTCTGCAGAATTTCTAACTTAGCCCTACTTCATTAAATGTTTAGGGTTTTATGTTTTTACCCTAGGTATATAAACAAAAACCTAGCCACGTTTTTGAAGGTTGCTCCAATTGTATTATTGCTCATACATTGCTGTTTTGTGTAAATCTCTTGTGAGATCTTTGAGGAGTTTTCCTTTACACAAAGCTTAGGGTTTTCAAGTTGGAGATATTATCTACATCTTGATGATCAACTTGGTTGCTACCATTGAAGCTTAAAGATAATCAAGCGGGGGTGCTTGTAGCTGATTGAAGAATCCAAGAAAGAAGGAGTCTGTGGATTCGGAGCTTGCACGTGGTCGTGTCAGTAAGTTCTACTGATGGGTAGCATTAGGAAGTCAAGCGGGGAGCTTGTAGTCCTTCTGTATGAACTTCAATTCTTTCGCATAGTGGATTCAGGTTTACCTTGAGGATAGCTGGGTCAAATGCACCGAATTAGACCAGATGGACCGAAGTGGATTGAACAGGACCAAATTGATATGTTTCCTTTTTTTTTTTTTCTTTACAACTAAAGTTTCTTAAGTTTCAAATATATTATTCAAATTCTTCATTCATTTAAAGAAGATTATCATGATAATTAAAATTTATTGGGGTTAGCAGGGTAACGTGATTCCAAATAGTTAAGAAGGTTCATTGAACGAAAGTGCAGCTTTCCCTTTTAGTTTTTTAGCGCTTACTTAGCTTACCAGTTTCAATGTTTCACATTAGAAGATTGTCTGTTTCTCATGACTTGGCTTTGTCATCCTTGCATTTCCTTCTTTTGGATATTCCCCCTGTTTTTGCTTGAACAGTTGCTTACAACCAGCAGAATTTGGCTTTTTCTGCTTTGATTGTGAAGTGTGAAGGATGCGCTTTTTGTGGTCCCAGCCTCCTAGGTAGAAATTTCTCTTTTATTTTGGCCTGCATAAGTGCAAAAAATACAGATTTTAAAATATCAGATTAAATGCAGAACCAGTCCCATAATCATAAAATTTTGAGGCTTCTACTTCTGAAGCATCAATTTTTAAAGTCTCCAATTTTCAAGCTTGCAATCACGAATCCATCAGTGTCTAATGCATGTAAAGGCCACAGATTGATGTCAGTATAGTCAGAGACACCTTATATAATTAAGAGAAGTTATACACTTATGACCCCCACGGAAACCAGTATAAATAAAATTTGATGCGTCACACACACAAACAGGTCAGCAAAAATTGAAAGAAAAGACTCATTTCTGATCACAATTACAATCACACCTACTCAATCTAAGTTTGAAATTTCCATGGCTATTTAAGTTTTTTTCTTGCAAAATCGGGTTGAGCTCATTAAGAATATTATATAACCACGTGATTCTTTGCACGGGCAAATTTGAAACTTACAATCATAACTAAATTACTTCTCTGTTAGGATAGTGTCAGTTTTTTTTTTTTTTTTTAGGTAACACTGCATTATTGCAAGAGGCACACACACATCTGTGGTTGCTATAATGCTAGCCTACGGACATTTTTTGGTTCATATTTTCCTGGACATCAATACAGATTTCCTGAATAAGAGAGAGAGAGAGAGAGTGAGACCAAAGTCAAGAAGAGAGAGAGAGAGAGAGAGACTGAAAGAGTTTCTTGTAAAACAAATTTAGCTTGGCCTGCCATTTTTATTAGAAAAGGCCACATCAACCATAGTAATCTCACTTGGATTTATCTAAAACTAGTCACGGACCTCACACGTTGCAAGTGATAATATTTTTAGAGTAGTCTCATTAATATATATATATATATATTTCTTTTTTCTATTTGGACTAATTTAATAAATAATAATGTAATTCATAATCATATTTTCATTTATTATAGCGGCAGTCAGAAATGTAATATATATAATTTCTGTTGTACTAAAATCAAAACAATACATATTTTCTCAAAAATTCAAAAAATAAGTTAGTGAAAATATTAATTTTTTAATAAAATTTGTTTATAATAATTTGTGTATCATAAAAAAGTATATAAAATTTAGAAATTATTCTTTTAGTTTTAAATAAACTTTCTCAAACCCAATTTTTTCTACCATACAATCAAAAACACCGAGAAATGTATCTAAAAAATTAATAAAATTCATCAAAACTACAATTTAAAATAAAAAATAAAGGGAAAAGTAAAAGATTGTAATCATTTTTCCTTTTAAAAAAAACAAACAAAGAGTACAATTCCAAAGGGAAAAAAAGTAGAGAAAATTTTTTGGAAAAAGAAGAAGTATTGAATTTTTCTTAAAAATCTCAAAGAATACACTAATAAGATAAGAAAGATGAAGAATGACATAAAATATTCGTAAACACATAAAATAATTACCCAATCATCTAAGAACATCATATATAAAATACATAACAATTTACTACTAATTTGTTAAACAAAATATTTTTAAATAGTGAAAGAAAATTGCACAAATACCATTGTCTTCAACTGAGCTAACTCTTCTTCATCAACTTGTTCAAATTATCTTGTAGTTTTCCAAATAATCTAAAACTTGACAACAACACAAAATATAACATGTTATACTATGATTTAAAAAAAAAAAAAAAAATTAGAACAACAACAAACACCATTCATTAAAAGTATTTATTTTTGTAAATAAAATGATAAAAAAAATATTTGCATCAAGAAACACATATGAATTAGTCAATAATAGGACAATGAGGGTACAAACCTCTAGTTGGAGATCCTCCTATGTGCAGCTATTAGGTTGTATCTTTTCTACCATCAATGATTAAGCAAGACTTGTGAATACATTTTTTATAAAGAATTTTTAAAAATATTTTTTATTCTTTATTGATTTCATCTTTTAGTTATTAGCAATCAAAAGTAGAATTCTAAAAAAAAAAATATATATATATATATATCAATCTAAGGTAGAAATTCAAGAAAATAATAATAATAAATCCAACAAAAAATGAAAAAAAATTGAGAGAGAGCCTTTTTTGTATAGGAAAAATATGCATAGAATGAAAGAGGGTAACAAATTTATAATAAGAGGATGAGAATAAGAAGATTCAAAATAAAGGAAGATAAAAGGGCAAATAATATTAAAATTTAAAACCGCTGAAGAAGAATATATGTAGACAATACTTTTGTTTGGATTTTCCATTGATTTATTTTTTAGTTACAACATCTAAATTAAAATAGATGAATATGTAAAGTTAAAACTACCTAAAATGAATTTGTAAAGTCAATATATTTATATAGTTAATATTGTAAAAAAATTAAATTTAAAAAATAAATATGAAAAAGATTGATATGGCAAATGAGGTGGCTCAATAAGAGTGTAGCAACAACAAATATTACGCTTAAACTTATATATATATATATATATATATATGCCACGGTAACACCACGCCAAATTTAGTTAGAACTCAATTTTATTATTTTTCTAAAATGCCCTAAATATTTCAAAAAGAGTGGTATTTGGCTAAAAAATTCACTAGAAAAGGTTAATTAGCCAAAATTGCCCGGAGTGATTCTGTTTGACACAAAGTGGTTTTTTTTCTTCCACTTTTTCATTTTTTATTTCTTTTAGAAAAATATAATTATTAACTATGGTATTTTTTTTTTCTCCTGGAAAAAACTCTTATACAAACTAGGACTAAAAATAAAAAAACTATTATGAAAACAAGGGTTTTTAATCACAATTTCAATTTTTAAACTATTTTATGATTTATTGAAAGAATATGATGAAAAACTAAATACAAATAGAAATGAATTGGTTAAGAGCCTTGTAGTTTAATGCTATAGTCGAATCTCCTTCTTCTATTGTTATATCCTTCAAATTATAAAAACCAAAGATATGATAGGTATTTATAAGTATAGTGTGTCCAAAAGTAATAAATTACACACACAAAATGATAAGTGAATTACTTTTTCTTGCCACCTAAGAAATATTGAACAATGTGAGCCACCAAAATTAAAATTTCAAATTCATGTACTAACCATGAGATACATTTTGCACTCAAATCATATTTTGAAAACACAATTTCAGTAAAGGCATGTTGATGAACCAAATGTGAATTAATCAATCATGGGACAAGCCTCTCAATCTGCCCTAATTCTCTGGTAACATCTATCATTTTTAGAATTTTCTCTAGAAAAGGACCAATACAACTTGATACTGCCTTGGCGATGGTGTTTGAGTTATAGTTGGGATCTGGATGTGGATTGTCAATCCTGGAGGTTGATATGATTGATTGAGGAGGGTGGTAGTGTTTGAATGCTTCGATGAGGTTGGTTTCAAAAGCATAATACAATTTTCATTTTGGTTTGTGAATTTTTGGTACATGAATCAAATTTTTTCCCTGCTACATATTTGATACAGTACAAGGTTTGTAAACTTATCTAGGGATTTATGAAAAGCATAACAAACCCAGGCTGCTTGAAAATTAACACCAAGTTAGAGAAAAATTTCAATTCAATATTATCTATTATCAAATTCACCATACCGAAACAATGTTTTGTATTTTCTTTTGGCTTTTGAAGTAGGACCTCCAAAGCTAGAATCAAGAAGGAAAGAAACAAAACAGTTAATTACCATGTAGACGGTTGGCAAGACACAAAAGTCTTCTTGCCATTTTTATGGGTAGAAACTCTGAGCGTGTCTCACATGCTGACGATGAAATAAGGCTGAAGGGAGTTACAAAAGTCTTCTTGTCATTTTCATGGGCAGAGACTTTGAGCGTGTGAGTCACGCTGAAGAAGAAATAAGGCTAAAGGGAATTGATTGAGACCATTTGGTTATAAGAAAACAACTAAAAGAAAGAGCAAAAAGTGTGGAGAAGAAAATAGAGAGGAGAGTGGAAAGTGTTGCCACTTGTGAGAGAAAAATAATGTGCGAGTAAAAGAAAAAACATGGAGATTTTTCTTTAGCTGTGAGACATATACAAGAGATTTATTATAATCGATTTGATAATAGTAAAATTATTCAAAGTTTATCTCGTTGTTTTACCCTCTAAGGAGAAAGGGTTTTCCACGTAGTTCATAAGTGTGACTGCTATTTTAGGTTGGTAATTTTTGTGAACATATTCTTGGGACCTAACACATATGCCAGTTACTAAGACTATGAATTACTTTGTTTGCATTCCTTTTATTCAAACAGAAGAACAATTATCAAACTCCTTTGCCAATACCAATCTATCCTCCAGTTCTTATAGCATCAATACAATATACATACACCATAATGGTAACTTTCTGCAATTTCATCTCTTTAGACATCTTTTCATGACCCACCTAATTTTTAAATTACCTTCCCAATCACGGATTCAAAAGCTATACAAGCTCTGTCATCATTCAGTTGCATCACAACTAAGCTTCAAGAGGCCTTTCAGAGGCTTTCTTCAGCTCTTGTATTTCATCAGTAGAACCATTTCTCTTGAATGATGCGGACGCATGCTTTTCTAAACTCTCATTAAGCTTTAAAATCTGCAAATTTCCCCCAAGCTCTTCACCCTTCTGTGTGAACCTGTGTGATTGAGAAATGCCATTAACTAATCTCATAGAGAATGTATTCTCCTTTATTACTTAAGATGCATACCAGTTTATTAGGACTCATTCTTAGTAGCAATGGATTTCATGATGGCATTAAAGGGCTCTTCATCAATTTAGCTTTTTTAAACTTTTCTAAATTCCATCCATGGCCATTTGTTTGAAAATCAAGTAAATTTTTTTTTGTTGTCGTGCCTAAAACATTTGGATATGCAATAATGTGAATCTGTTTATCTATAACATATGATTGGATGAAATCAAGTGAGTAAATAATTACTGATGAAACAAACTCTCAATCTGTCTGAGTTGTTTGGTGACATCAACCATAGTTGGCCTTCTTTGTGGATCTTCCTCTGTACATGTCAAGCCAATGTCCACCACAGCTTGTAATTGATGTTGTAAACTAGCACCTCTATCCCCATCTTCAGCCAAGATTGTAGGGTCCACAATCTCGTTTATGCAACTACCTTGAGCACGGTTATGTATGTATGCTACTAAGCTAGAATCTTCATCAATTGTAAATCTAGTTATATAATAAGAATCCTCTCCGGTTAAAAGTTCTAGAAGAAACCGACCAAAATCATATACATCAGCTTTCTCACTTACCTTGCCTGTTGCTTGAAACTCAGGGGCGCAGAAACCAAAACGTCGAAAGCCGAGAAAACCTTCGACGTCAGCTTCACCTTCGGGAATTGATACAGAATAATGAAAGCTGGACAATTTGGGAACATCATGTTCATTTAATAAGATACTGTTCATATGTGTACCCATGTGGATGACAGGTCTTGGGAAGGCAGTATGGAGATAAGAAAGAGCATGAGCAATTTGCCTTGCAATCTTTAACCTTCTCTCCCACACCATTGGCTCATGTTGTCGTTCTGTAACACGGGAGACAAAAATTCGATCTCCAACGAAACCATTGGCAGCATATTCAAACACAAAAAGGGGAGATGGAATGTGGAGACAACAGCCTATGGGCTTTAATACATTGCTGTGACCACTCATTTGTGCAGACATCACTAAATCATTGATGCCTAAATCGGGAAAATCATAAGCTAAACGCTTAATGAGAACAATTCGTCCTTCAAGAGAACCCTTGTACCAATAAAATCCCATATGTTGACCAGGATAATTGTTGGTTGCTTGGCGGAGTTGTTGAAGGGAGAAGGTACGGATGGGAATATGCTTGGCATAGAGAAGAAAAGAAGCCTTAACAAGAACAATTCGTCCTTCAAGAGAACCCTCGTACCAAACAGAGAACTCCAATACCAGCTTTTCAGAAGAAAAGTTGTTGGTTGCAAGGAGGAGCTGTTGAGGGGAGAAGGTACGGATGGGAATAGGCTTGGCATTGCAACACACAATCAGCTTCTCAAGTAACAGGCTTCCATTCTCATAAAACGCTCTGTGTCTTTCCTTTCTTTTATTAAAGAATTGATCGGTGAACCAACTCCAGCGCATAATAGCTTGAATGTGGAACGTCCTTCCTTGCTCTCTTTTGTTTGTGCTCTACTACTCTGCTAGGGAGCGAGGCTCGGCTCAATGACAATAAGGGGATTTTTATTGTAAATTCATTTCATTCAGGAGGTTTCATCGAAACTAGAGTGCAAGTGCAGCTGAATTCCTATATTTGTTTGTTTGTTTTTTTTTTTTTTTTTTTTTTGGGAATTTCGAAAGGAAAGTGCAACTTTTGCTTTTCACATTAGCCCTTCAAAGCCAATCCATAGCGTGAGTTGACTTTGGAAGGCCCACCGGTTTCTATAGTAATGTATTTGCTTTTATTTATTTATTTTATAGTCCTCTATTTTGGTCATGTTTATAATTTGGTCCTTAATATTTTATAAATTTATTTTTGTTCTTATATTTTTAAACTTACTAATATTTTGATCCCCACATCTTCTCACCTACAAAAAAAAAAAGAAAAAAGAAGTAATTTCAAACTAGTAGTGCATTCCATTTATTACTTAGGTATTCTTTGTAAATAAGTCCATTTATTACTTAGACATTCTTTGTAAATGAGATTATAATAGGGACCAAAAGGACAACAAGTTTAAAAATATAGAGATTAAAATAAAGTTATAAAAACTTGAATACCAAATTATAAATAGAAAGCAAAAAGTATTGTCGTCAAAATTTTTGTTTTTTGCCTCAACATTTTTTGAAAATAATCCAACTTTTAGTTTTTTTTTTTTTTTTAACAAATTTAACATAAAAATTACCAAATACCATATCTTTTGATAAATACTATCCAAATTAAAATGGTGCTACATCCACAACACACTCTAAGTATAATGGATTTATGCAAAATTTAAAAAAAAAAAAAATGGAAAACAAATACATGTGAAGCACAAAAATTATGTTGATTGACCTTATATCTACGCTCGCAAGTGGCGTTGAGGAAAAAGTTTAACTAAAAATTTAAAATGACAACCCTAATGACACTTAGAAAAATCAAATCCCAAATGCACTCAAAGGACTCTCTCTCTCTCTCTCTCTCAAAAGCAAAAGCTTAAATAATTCTTGTTTTCTCTAAACAAAATTTTTGATACTCTATTAGAAATATAAACATATGATGGAATATACATATATTCAAATTCTCAGAATATTAATCCAATATCCTTCTAAAAAAAACAAAGAATATTAAAATCCAATAATCTAAGAGTTACAAACTTACATTATATGCACAACTTAATCCTAACTCATATTCTCTTTCATATATACATATATATAATAACTTTTCTGAACAGTACATCATTTAATATATTTTTTTATTAGATTAATACGTTGAAGATCTCTTTGCTAAATTACACGTTCTTGTTATTTTTAATATAAACGCCAAACTTTGAGTTAATTGGCTATCATTTATTATAGATTCATAATCCTATTTTGTGAATAATTTGAAAGTGCAAAGATATCTCAAAATATAAGCATTTTATATAATAAATAATTATCCATCTATTATTAACTTTATATTTTACAAAGATGATGAATATAACAATTAATTAGATAATAAAAAAATTATTTAATAATATTAATTTCAACTCAACTCTTTGTATATCTACACGTATAATATTCCAAGGTCAGCATGAGCTTCTAGTGAAAGGTTTTTTTTTTTTTTTTGGATAATTTTATAGTTAGATGTGAGAGGATTACGTGCAAATCAATTAAGCTTTTACTCAAGATTTAATTCAAAGCATAGTTGGCTTCAGCTTTGCTAACTGACTACATTTGGACATTACCACACATGGGCCACCTAATGTTGTGCGCCTCATTCAAGGTTTTCAAGCCATAATCCTGGGGTTTTAAAGAACAAGCAAAATTTTGCTTGAGGTTATTATCATCATTTTTTTTTTTTCAAGATCTAACAGTGACCCAAACTGAAAGTGGAAGGAGCACAAAATCAAGAAAGAAAAAGAGAAGGGCCAAACACCAACTGCAGCAAATACAACCCAAACATCGGAAATGCTACTGAAAGAATCTTTCGCAGCAAAAGCAAATCTTAAAAGGCCTGGTAGAAAATTTATGGCGAAACTATACTGTTAGTCCCTGAAGTTTGTCTTATATGCGCAATTGGTTCCTCAAGTTTGAAGCGAGCATAATTAGTCCCTTAAATTTTAAAATTGAGTTGTATTAGTCCTTTTACTAATTGTTGTTAACGGTATTACTTACGTGACTAACGAAACAATAACTGGACAATTTTTTTAATAATGTGGCATATTTTTTAATGGCGTGCTATGTTTTTAATTAAAAAATTATATAAAAGTTTTCAGATTCCAAAATATCCCGACATTAATTTCTTTGGGAGAGGCTTCCCTCCCGTTGAAAACTCTCCCATTCTCTCCCATTTTAATATAGATGAAGGACACGTGGCAGATAAACAATCCAAAGGCTAAAAATATGCCATGTCATTCTCTCAATTTTTTTGTCTCTTTTTCCCTTCTTTTCCTCTTTCTCCCGTCAGCACTCTCATGGTCTGAGCATCAGAGGTGTTCAGTTCAAAACATGTTGAAAATTTTTTGTTGCAGTTTGGTTGCGTGCGACTGCGAGGGACACACCCAAGAAACTGTGGCAGTTGGGACTGATGTGGCGGTGAGTGTTGTGGCTAGAGCGTTGACGCCATCAAGGCTAGCTAGGTCCGGTAGTGGCGCATGAAACAGAGGTCCTCCGATGAGCTTGCAGTAGAGCAAAACTAAATAAGTTGGGCCATTTGGTTCGACAGCAGAGGCTGGGTTTTTTTAATGTGGGTTTGGTTTCTCTAGATTTGCGAATATGGGTAGAATGAATATGCGTTGTGGGTGGTTTGATGGGTTGATAGTGCTTTTTATTTTAATAGATGGTGGTTTTGGAGAATTGGATCAGATTTGATGTGAGTTTTGGGCATGAGAATTCACAGATAAATCCCACCATCAATAAAAGTTCATGTGTTTCAATCGATGGAAAGGCAAGTCCTGCGCCTTTGCCATCAATTCCGATTTGCTGCAAAGTCGTTGTAAGACGCATATCATCTCCAATGGCTCCATCCTGTTTGCTCAAAGCCGTTGTTGCATCAATGGTGGCCCCGGTGGGTTTGCAAGAAGATTGCTGAAAGGTGCGGGCAATTAAGAATAAAAAATATTTTGTAATGTGTTTTATTTTCTACCGTTAGATTTGTTACTTGCCACGTGTCCCTCATCTGTATTAAAAAAGTGTCAAGTCATTGTTCTGTTAGCCACGTAAGTAACACTGTTAACATCCGTTAGTAAAAGGACCAATACAACTCAGTTTTAAAACTTAAGGGACTACTTGTGCTCGCTTCAAACTTAAGGGACCAATTGCGCACATAGGGCAAACTTCAGGGACCAATAGTATAGTTTCGAGCAAACTTCAAGGACCAATAGTGTAGTTTCGCCAAAANTGAACAGTAACCGCACAGTAACTGTGAACAGTGATTCACTCTTATTATACGGCTGAAAGCAAAAAAGAAAAAAAAAAAAAAAAAAAAAAAACCAAAAGTTTGACGACAATACTTTTTGCTTTCTATATTTTGGTCATATTTATAATTTGGTCTTTAAATTCTTATAACTTTATTTTGATCTCTATATTTTTAGACTTGTTGTCCTTTTGGTCCCTATTATCATCTCATTTACAAAGAATGTCTAAGTAGTAAATGGACTTATTTACAAAAAAATGCCTAAGTAATAAATGGAATGCACTACCAGTTTGAAATAACGTTTGTTTGTTTGTTTGTTTATTTTATTTTTTTTGTGTAAGTGAGATGATGTCAGGATCAAAATATTAGTAAGTTAAAAAAAAATAAGAAAAAAAAATGAAGTTATAAAAAATTGAGGACCAAATTAAAAACATGACCAAAATAGAGGACCATAAAATAAATAAATAAAAGAAAACACTAAAAAAACCGGTGGGGCCCTCCAAAGTCAACACACGGTATGGATTGGCTTTGAAGGGCTAATGTGAGGGACCTGAGGGTAATTATTAGATATTTTCAGAGTACCATAAATGTGTACTCTCTCTTCTCACATAACTGTAGGTCTCACTAATTAAATTTATGGTGGGACCCACAATTCATGTGAGAGTGAGGAGTACGCATAAAACTTAACATTACTAATGTTGAGTTCCACCTGTAACTCAATCTTGTTAAAGTGAGTTTCAAAATAGGGATATTTTGCTACATAGTTTATAAATTAGGAGCAAATATCCATTTTCTCGAATTAATTTTGCCCTGATTTTTCTATTAACTGTCCATAACCATATTTAAATTTTGAAACTAAAACTTTTTTTTTTTGAGAAGCTTTTGAAACTAAAACTTGGTTGTTGTTTGAAAGCCCACTGGGAACTAGATATGTTTATGAGCACCTATGCCTAACAATAATTGTGCTGACCTTTTTGTACCCTATTATGTACACTTCTATTCTTATTCTCTTAAAGTAAAGAGGGATTTTTTCATTTTCTTAACGTAATGTTTGGTTAGGCTCAAGCTAATTGGATCCCAGTTGAGCTTGTAGTGGATTTAGTTTATGAAAAAAAAAAAACTTGTTTTTGTTTGTTTATTTAGCAAATGAGCCAAGTTCAAATCAAGGTTAGAATCGACTACTAAACAACCAAAACTCAAACACAATAATGTTCTTGTGAATAAGCTCATAAGCGTAGACTTTTACGTCAAGCCAAAAGAATCTTCTTTACTTTCTTTTCCCCCCAAAATTATTACCATTTACCGTTTTATTGCATCATTCCTTGCCTCTATTAGCCAAATCAGCTGTGATGCTGGCTGTGATACGCGGACCATTAATCCCAAATGGGTGGAGACTTATCTAGACATGATGTCATGATGTGGTTGTGTGATTCTTGTCTTTAATCTACCGACTTGTTAGGTTTCATATAACATTCGTCCGTGATGGTGAATTGTAGATTTGTAGTATACTGTGATTTATCAATATATATATATATATATATAATTGTACAATGTCAAATTTTGTAAATGGACTTTGATTTTCTGCTTTTTGCTGTGTGTTTCTAAAACATTCAAGAAGACATTTGGGCCTAATTGGAATAAGCTTGAGCTTCCCAGGACAAAAAGCCCATATCCAGGATATGAATGTTTGTGAGAGCTGTGGATTGTAAGAAACACAGCAGGCCTTCCTAAAGACCAGTCGCCCAGAAATTCAAGAATTTGGTCCTTCTAATGAAGAAAAAAAGGTCTTAGATCACCCTTTCACCCACAGAAAGTCATCACTGTGGCATTTTTATTTTATTTAATAAAATAAAATATTGAAATCCAATATTTTTGACATGGCCAAGCAACATGTAAATAGGAACCATATGAAAACCAATAATTTTTTTTTTCACAAAAAGGATAAAAAAAATCCATTGCTTTTTCTTTTTATCCATTCCTATTCCATTTTTTGATTGGATGAACCAGTTGGTTTAAACCAAAGATCAATCACGTTATTTTATTGATTTAAATCAGCAAATTGTCAAGAGCCTTATAACTCAAACTAATTAGAACCTCATGATGTTTCAACAAAGACAACCAACATTTAAATCCTCCACCCCCAATTCTTCAATTATTAAAAAAAAAAAAAAAATTTTTTTTTTTTTTTTTTTTTTTTTTTTTTTTTTTTTTTTTTTTTTTTTTTTTGTGGAGGTGGTGTGGAGCTAAAAAGTGTTCTAGAAACTTTTGAACAGTTTGAAAGAGTCAACAAATGTTCTTTTGCATTTGGAAGAAAATAGGTAAGCAGTTACTCCGGTGGGCCTCTTCGTCTTCGGTTGCAGCCTGCAAGCTCGGTTGCTTGACTTCTTGCCAAGATACATGGTGGAAAATGGAAAGAAACATTGAAACGGTCCAAAATTATCAGGTCCAATTAGATTAAAGTATATATAAGATCATTTTTTTTTAATTAAATGCATATATAAGATCATTATCATCTGATCTGATCCGATGTCATATAAATATGTCATTTTAATATATCAAAAAAACTACTTTATTATTTTAACACACAATTTTACAATTCATCATACATCACATCTTCTATTCTTCAATTCTATACATTAAAAAACTATCAATATAAAAAAATACAAAATGTGTGGCAGTAAATGTGTGGCTATGAATGTGTGGCTAAAAGTGTAGATAAAGAGATGTTTTATTTAAGATGAGAGAGAAAGATGAATAAAAAATAATAAAAACTAAATGCCATTTTCATTCGTACCATGCCAAAAATGAGATTGTACTGTAACATGTCTCAAAATTTATTGACATTTAACACAACTCATGATGGTTTGTTTTTGGTGTTTGATGTGCCAAATGTCAAATATTTGGTATTTGGCACACCTAATGGGAATGCTCTAAAAGTCAAGTACTAAAACCTAAGTCTTTTTTGCCACCTTAATTGAGGAGAGGAGGATGAGGATGGAACCCATGAATGAACTCCCAAACCCAATTGTATATTTATATATGAGATTTAAGAAAGGACACCTTTTCAAATGCTACCACTTAATTGACAATATTTATTTTTGAAAGAGTTTTAACCTATGGGGTCCGCATCTGATCAAACCAAGACACCAATCAGTTTTTGGTGTAGGTGGAAATTGAACTCCAGATCTCTTATACAACCATCGAAAACTTTTCCAATTAAACTAATTGAAATCCACAATTGACAATATTTTTCATTATTGAATTAGTACAAAATTTAAGGAAAAAAAAAAAAAGGAATTCATAAATGCTTGGTTATCTACAGTTGGAGCTATGAGCTATCACTTAACAAGTTTGTAAATTTTTCATATTTTATGTAACCTATTTGACGCCAGAAATTAACATGAGCAGCCTAGTTAGCATGTGGAACAACCTCGATTTTTTATTTTTTTGGAGATCATGAGAGAACACCTAGATCTTCGACAACACTTGACAGCATAGGCCGTGTATCGGTGTATGCCGATTGATGAGTTTCCTTTCACATATTGACAGAATTAACCACTACATATGTTGAAGGCCGATTTAGGAACCATTGCTGCACTGGTAATTGTGCTGTACAGAGAAAGGGATACAGAGAGAGCAAGTGTTTGGAATAGGAAATAACATTTTAGTCAAACCACTTCACTGCATTATGCCACTTCAAAAGTAGAAGTATGATTTGCCATCCACTACATTCTTTTTGCTACTACCACTTATGTTTCTCAAAAAAAAAAAAACACTTATGTAAGCCAGGATTGGTAGATAGGATACATCTGACGGTCACTATATGGTTTTATCAAGTTTAGTCAATTTAAGTTGTATTTAGAGTGGAATTTTTCTAAAGGGAAATAATAGGATTATGTGAAGACATCAATGACTTCTATTTTTATTTTAACTAGTCAATAATTCATGCGATGCATGGGAAATGGGAAAGATATTTTGAAATATATGTTTAAATACATTGTATTCTCAAAGCTTTTTAAAAGAATATGCATGTTAACAACTTCTATCCTTTTCAGCTTCATTACAACTTGTGTTGGAGAGAGAGAGATTGTACCTATCAAAGTATATGTTTAAAATCCTCTATTAAAAATATTCATCAATTGGATTCATAATAATGCCACAGTCCTTACACAATAAACCATATGCTCCAACCCTTTGATTACAGTGATCCTTTAATGACCACTGCTTCTACCATTAAAGGATCATTCAAATTAAATTTCTTTGTCCAAGCTTTAAAGGAACATTCAAATTAAATTTCTTTGTTGTCATGATGTACCTTTCTCCATTTTCATCTAGCTAATCTGATTGCTAGATAATGTTGTTGAAGCTCTTGGTGATGAGCTCTTCAATTGTGTAGTCGTGGCACTGCAAGGTTGAAAGATAAGTAGAATGGAAAAATTAAAAACAAAACTAAAAGATACATGGAGACTGTAAAAAATTCACCTTGCGTTAAATACCCTGCCTTTAGTTTTTCTGAAACGGTAGCAACTGAAAGGACTTGAACATCTGGAGGAAGGAAGAGCCGTGAGAGCCCTGGCATTATGAATCTGAAGTTTGAACTTTGAAGATTTGAAAAGACTGCGGTTAGCAAGCTTGAAACCGTGAAACAGGGGTAAGGCAAAAGGTGGGGAGACAGAAAGGGTTTTTTGCCGTTAAAAATTAATGACCATTCGATTGGGTTTGGGCTTTATGGTGGACAACATATAGGTTTGGGCTCCATGCTAGTCATCACTAACGTGAGATACATGTCTATAATTAAAACTATAAATATTGGGTTTTATGGTGGAGATAAGGTTGGGAATCATTTTTCTTTTATTAGTATTTTAAAATTTAGGAAATGCATTTTAAATTATAAGAGAAATTCAAAAAAAATGTTGGTAATGACATGACTACTGATATGGCTTAATGAGAGAATAGCAATATTAAATGCTAAGTCTCAATTTTTAGTATTATATATATAGATATAAATTTTAATAATATAAACTAGATACTATCTCTTTTTTCTTTTCTTTTTTTGAGAATCACAAGACTATCTTAGTTGTATTTTAAAGTGAGAATATTCAATATATTGGATCAATAATTTATAAAAATAAAAAGATTGAAGAGGATGTGAATATTTTCCTGAGCTTTAGGGTCCGTTTGGTACATGTGTTTAAAAATTGAAAATTGTTATTTAAAAATTTTTGCGAAAATACATGTAGGTAAAAAAGTGTATTGAAATATGTGAAATGCTGTTTAAAAACTAAAAATGGTTGTTTGAAAACACAAACCAAATGGACCCTTAATCTCCACAGCCTGTGTATTAATCATGCCTTGGAATACTTTTTTTGCGTTGGGAAGATCAAAAACCAAAAGCGTATGGTGGCAATTCCTGTTAGATGGTCAAAACCATCGATGGGCTGGCTAAAATTCAATACTAACGCTGCTTCTCATAGCAACCAAAGAAGAGCAGGTGGGGGGAGGCCTCATTAGGGATAGCTTGGGCAATTGGGTAAAGGCCTTCTCAAGATCCATTGGGCATGCCACATGTATTATAGCTGAAGAAACATTTGTGAATATTTTTCTTCTCTGATGAAACATTTTATTCAAACACCAAAAATAGACTTACAAGCATATAAAAGCGGTAAACAGACGCAGACAAGAATAAGTAACTAATCTATATTATTACTAAAAGCTGAAGCGTAGCGTTTAATCTATAGCTGAAGAAACATTTGTGAATATTTTTTTTCTCTGATGAAACATTTTATTCAAACACCAAGAACAGACTTACAAGCATATAATAGCGGTAAACAGATGCAGACAAGAATAAGTAACTAATCTATATTATTACTAAAAGTTGAAGCATAGCATTTAATCTATATTATAGCGCCACATCAGCTGCCACGTCATTTTTTTTAATAATATAATTTGTCTTACAATTTTAAAATGGTTTTTACAATTTTCAGCCTTATAAATGCAGCCCACTACTTATTTATTTACTTCCACTATCATCTTATAATAAATCTTTCACTATCACTCTATAATAAATACAGCCAACTACTTACTTATTTACTTCCATTATCATCTTATAATAAATCTGTATAATTAATCCAGCCCACCTTTTTAGTTCCACTAGATCTTGAAAACCAAATAACATTATCTGCTACTATCAGCTTTTAGCTGGGAGAAAACTTCACTATCTCTAGTGTAGGAGTCATCATCCATTATAGCAGGCATATCATCTTTCTCAATAGACATACTAATTGAAGGAAACCTCCAAACATTGGGCATTGCCAATGCCGCAGAACCACCAACTGTGCTGTCTTCGTGTGGCTCTCTTGACATTGCTGTTTGTTGAAGCTGTAATGCATATTCCAAGTCCCACAATATATCACCCATGGTAGGGCGATCAGTGCTGCATTCTTGTAAACATTTCTCTATTGTCTCAATAAATTTTCTTAGGGAGTTTGGATCGATCTGATCCTTGAGTAAAGGATCAATAATATCTTCTAGCAACCCTTTATTCTTGCAAAGTATTGCCCATTTTGCCAAATTCGCCTGCTCTCTTGGAAGCGTGCTATCTATTGCTGGCCTTGCACATAGCACCTCAAGAAGAACTACGCCAAATGAGTATACATCAAATTTTTCTGTCAACTATTGGGACTTAAAATACTCGGGATCAAGATAACCAATCGTGCCTTTGACAGTTGTGCTGACATGAGTATCATCAAGAGGTCCCGATTTTGAAAGACCAAATCGGCAACTTTAGCAACATTATTCTTATTAAGCAGGATATTAGTGGGCTTAACATCACGGTGTATGATTCCCCCTGCTGACCTTTTGTGGAGGTAATGAAGACCCCTGGCTGCACCAATGCAAATTTCAAGCCTTTGTTTCCAAGACAAAGGTGGCTTATCTGAAGCATATAGATGATCCCTTAAAGTCCCATTGGCCATGAATTCATAGACAAGTATCATCTCAGACCTCTCATCGCAATACCCAATCAAGGATACAAGATGGCGGTGGTGAATGATGTAGAACAGACAACACATGCTTTCTTGGAGCAGCAAGGGTGCAGGAAGTCACAACGCAAGATTAAAGAGGGGTGCCAGTAGGGGTTATCAGAGGTAACAGTGTCGGAATTGCATGAAATTTGGCAGGTTGAAGGGAAACGGCGTTCTGATCCAGATTCATGTCTTGAACGTCGCCAAATTTTAGGCAAATTCCTTCGTTAAGGCCCCGAAAACAATGTTTTTGCTATTTATAGTAATATTTGTTTTTCTTTAATAACTTTTAGTTTAAAAGTCAGAATAAGGTCCCGTCTGTTTTGGGACGACCCTTAAGGTCAGTAGTTTATGATTCTGCATTTAACTCAATTTTGCCATTTTTGGTAAAATTCGGTAATTTTGTCACCTAATCGCTTAATTAGTGCGAATTAGGGTTTTAAACGTTTTTGCTCAGTATTTATATGTTTTGTAGCCGTCAGAGGCAAAATAGACTATTATCAATAAACACAGACATTTTGTCAATTTTCTCTTCTGGTGGATTCCAGTTTTATCTCCTTGTGGATTCAGGGAAACCCCTCGTGGATTCGATGTTTACTACCAGAAACTAACAGTTTAGTTTCTGTTTCATCAAGAGAGCATCGTGTGTGCTTCTCTTCAGGCTTCCGCGACATCAGTTGGTATTAGAGCCTTGATTTTACCCTGGTCTGATGGTTAACCGGCGAGACGGTGACCACCATAACAATGACGGCGGTGACGACGTCAATAACCCAGTCCTCACTAGGGCTGAGTTCCTTGATTTTCGTGATGAAAATCAACAATTTCATGATTCTACCCAACAGACTTTGGACCAGATTCAAGCAGCACTTGCCACTTTGCTTAACCGAAACCCTAATCGCGTTGATGAAGAATGGCGTGATAACCGAGTGCGTGGCCCTCCCTATCGTGGTCCAAACCGGAATAGGCAGCAAGACTACAACGAAGAAAACAGTAAAGATGAGGAGTATGCAGAGAGAGTCCTTGGAAATCATTGTGGTCCCGCAGGGGATAATGGTCGAGATTATCAGGAGCAAAGGGACTATCGGATGAAAATAGAGTTACCATCTTTTAATGGTAATGTCTCCATTGAAGAGTATCTGGATTGGGTCAATGAGGTTGAAAAGTTTTTCGACTATATGGGTACAGCAGAAGACAAACAGGTGTGTTTGGTGGCCTACAAATTGAAGGGAGGAGCATCTGCCTGGTGGGATCGTGTTCAATTAAACCGTACTCGGGAACGAAAGCTTCCGATACGGTCATAGAGGAGGATGAAAAGGTTAATGGTAGATCGGTTCTTACCACCCGATTACCAGTAGGAGTTGTTCAGACAGTACCAGGATTGCAGGCAGGGTACTCGGACAGTTAATAAGTACATGGAGGAGTTTGACAGGTTGGCAAATCACAATGATTTGGAGGAAACTGAAGATCAACGGATATCCAAATTTGTACACAGGTTACGAGTTTCCATTCAAGATCAGGTATCCTTACAAACCCTATATACTTTGAATGAGGCTGTAACCTTATCCAAGAAAATAGAATTTCAGCATCTCAGGAATGGTTCGAAGTTTTCCAACTGCAGTTCGGAGTCCTCTAGTTCCATTGCCAACAAAGGTAAACAACCCATGTTTACACCACGGTCACAACCCGTGGTTAGGGAGAATAGTGGTGTCAACCAATCCACAGTGGCAGTAGCAGGTTCCGCAGCCCAGCCAGTAGGGAATGCCAACCTCTATGCTAGACCAACTGGGAATAAGTGCTACAGGTGCGGAGAACCAGGACATCGATCTAGTACTTGCCCTAAGCGAGCCGCAGTGAATCTGGTAGTGGCAGAAGAGGGTGAGGTAGAAGGTGAACAGGAGGGCGAAGAGGTGTATAATGATGCAGATTCGTATGCCTATGATCCCAATGAGGTCCAAGAGGATGAGGAAGGCGTGCCATTAGGGCAGTCTTTGGTGATTCAAAGGTTATTACTCACACCAAGGGTGGAATTTGGTGACCAGCGGAATGAGATCTTCCGAGCACGATGCACCGTCAATAAAAGGGTCTGTGATTTGATCATAGACAGTGGCAGTGTAGAAAACATTGCGTCGAAGAGTTTAGTTACCAAGCTGGGACTGAAAATAGAAAAGCATCCTTCCCCGTACAAGATAGGTTGGATCAAGAAAGCTACGGAAACTCTTGTTACTCAACAATGTCGTGTTACTTTTTCTATGGGTAAATATTATGTAGATGAAGTAGTTTGTGATGTTGTTGAAATGGATGCATGTCATTTAATATTGGGTAGACCTTGGCAATATGATGTAGATGCTACTCATAAGTGTAAGGATAATGTGTATGTGTTTTTTAAGAATGGCAGAAAAATTGTCCTTGGTCCTATTAAGGAAGGCAGTCGACCCAAAACTTCTAAAGTGGAGGGGAAGCCAGCACTCCTTATAGTGAACAATGAAGATGAGTTTGACAGGGATTGTAAGGAGTTGAAACAGGTATACGCTGTAGTAGTGACAGATGGTGAGCCTAAGAAGGTTGCTGAGATACCTGAGGCGATTCAGCCATTAATCAAGGAGTTTGAAGAGCTTTTTCCAGAAGAGCTGCTTGTAGGTTTACCACCGATGCGTGACATCCAACATTGCATTGATTTAGCTCCTGGAGCTAGTCTACCAAATCTGCCACATTACAGGATGAATCCTCAAGAGGGTTAGATTCTACAGGGGCAGGTGGATGAGCTTTTGAGCAAGGGGCAAATCAGGGAGAGTATGAGTCCATGTGCAATACCGGCATTGTTAACACCAAAGAAGGATGGGAGCTGGCGTATGTGTGTGGATAGTCGAGCCATCAACAAGATCACAGTCAGGTATCGATTTCCTATTTCACGACTAGATGACATGTTTGATATGCTGAGTGGGTCCAAGTGTTACACTAAGCTGGATCTCAAGAGTGGGTATCACCAGATTCGGATCCGACCAGGAGATGAATGGAAGATGGCTTTTAAGACAAAGGAGGGGTTGTATGAGTGGATGGAAATGCCTTTCGGATTGTCTAATGCTCCCAGCACTTTCATGAGACTTATGAATCAGGTACTGAAACCATTTATTGGAAAGTTTGTGGTAGTTTATTTTGACGATATCTTGATTTACAGTAAGACAGAAGCAGCCCACTATAATCATATGCGAGAAGTATTAGCGGTGTTGCAGGCCAATGAGTTGTATATCAACTTGAAGAAGTGCAGCTTCTTGACTGATAAGTTGCTGTTCTTAGGGTATGTGGTCAGTGCGGATGGGATTCATGTTGATGAGAATAAGGTCCGTGCAATTAGAGAGTGGCCAACCCCAATGACAGTGAGTGATGTGCGAAGCTTCCATGGGCTAGCAACCTTCTATCGGCGGTTCGTTCGAGATTTCAGTAGCATAGTAGCCCCTATCACTGAGTGTCTTAAGAAAGGGAAGTTCTCATGGGGAAAAGAGGCAGAACAAAGCTTTGCCTTAATCAAGGAAAAGTTGAGCACAGCCCCGATTTTGGCATTGCCTAACTTTGATAAGGTGTTTCAGGTGGAGTGTGATGCATCTGTGGTCGGGATAGGCACTGTTCTTTCACAAGACAACAGACCAGTAGCATTCTTCAGTGAGAAAGTTTGTGAAGCTCGAAGTAAATGGTCAGCCTATGAACTGGAGTTCTTTGCTGTAGTACGGACTCTTAAGCATTGGGAGCACTACCTGATTCAGAGGGAGTTTGTATTATACACGGATCATCAGGCATTAAAGCACATCAACAGTTAAGTTAGCATTAACAGGATGCATGCTCGGTGGGTAGCTTATTCCTAACTTTGATAAGGTGTTTCAGGTGGAGTGTGATGCATCTGTGGTCGGGATAGGCACTGTTCTTTCACAAGACAACAGACCAGTAGCATTCTTCAGTGAGAAAGTTTGTGAAGCTCGAAGTAAATGGTCAGCCTATGAACTGGAGTTCTTTGCTGTAGTACGGACTCTTAAGCATTGGGAGCACTACCTGATTCAGAGGGAGTTTGTATTATACACGGATCATCAGGCATTAAAGCACATCAACAGTTAAGTTAGCATTAACAGGATGCATGCTCGGTGGGTAGCTTATGTACAGCGCTTTCATTTCACTCTGAAGCACAAGTCTGGTGTCACCAATAAGGTGGCTGATGCACTCAGCAGGCGAGCATCGTTGTTGACCACCCTATGTACTGAAGTTGTAGGGTTTGATTGCCTCAAGGAGCTGTACGAGAATGACGAGAATTTTGGTGATATTTGGGGTAAGTGTCAACAAACTCATACTACTATCAATAGTATGTACATCCAGGATGGTTTCCTTTTTCGGGGTAACCAATTATGCATCCCTAAAAATTCATTGAGGGAGCAGATTATTAGGGAGTTGCATGGTGGAGGTTTGGGTGGACATATGGGCGGAGATAAGACTATCGCACTGGTGGAAGAGAGGTATTATTGGCCACAACTCAAGAGGGATGTTGGCAATCATGTGAGGAAGTGTCCAATCTGCCAAACTGCTAAGGGACAATCTCAGAATACTGGTTTATATATGCCTTTGTCAGTTCCACAAGCACCATGGAAAGATCTGTCTATGGACTTTATACTGGGTCTTCCTTGAACCCAGCAAGGTATGGATTCTGTTTTTGTTGTGGTTGACAGGTACTCCAAGATGTCCCATTTCATAACATGTAAGAAGACTTCAGATACTACTCGAGTGGCCAATCTGTTCTTTAAAGAAGTTGTGCGTTTGCATGGAGTGCCAAAGTCCATCACCTCTGACCGGGATACCAAGTTCATTAGTCACTTCTGGCGAACTTTGTGGAAGCATTTTGACACTTCCTTGAATTACAGCAGCACTAGTCATTCACAGACTGATGGCCAGACAGAAGTGGTTAATCGTACTTTGGGGAATCTGATTCAATGTATCTCAGGTGAGAAGCCCAAGCAGTGGGATCTTGCGTTGTCCCAAGCAAAGTTTGCATACAATAGCTCAGTCAATAGAAGCACTGGTAAGTCTCCATTTGCCATCGTCTACTGCGTGCCCCCAAAACACGCTTTGGACTTGGTACCTTTACCTAAGCTTCCAGGAGTGAGTCAAGCAGCAGAGAATATGGCTGACCGTATTCAGGCCATACAAGAGGAGGTGAGGTAGAAACTGGAAGCTACAAATGCTAAGTACAAGGAGGCTGCTGATAAGAAGAGACGTGAAAAGATCTTCAATGTTGGGGATTTAGTGCTGGTGTATCTTAGGAAGGAGAGATTTCCTGTTAGTACCTACAACAAATTGAAGGACAAGAAATATGGGCCATTTCAGATTACTGAGAAGATCAACAACAATGCTTATGTGGTTGCTCTTCCTCCAGATATGAGCATTTCTTCTACCTTCAATGTTGCTGACTTATATGATTATCATCCTCCTGATGAACCGGATAGTGGGAACTCAAGGTCGAGTTCTTTTCAAGTGGGAGGGACTGATGTAGAACAGACAGCACATGCCTTCTTGGAGCAGCAAGGGCGCAGAAAGTCACAACGCAAGATCAAAGGGGGGGTGCCAGTAGGGGCCATCAGAGGTAACAGTGTCGGAATTGCATGAAATTTGGCAGGTTGAAGGGAAACGGCGTTCTGATCCAGATTCTTGATAACATGAACATCGCCAAATTTTAGGCAAATTCCTTCGTTAAGGCCCCGAAAACAATGTTTTTGCTATTTATAGTAATATTTGTTTTTCCTTAATAATTTTTAGTTTAAAAGTCAGAATAAGGTCCCGTCTGTTTTGGGACGACCCTTAAGGTCAGTAGTTTATGATTCTGCGTTTAACTCAATTTTGCCATTTTTGGTAAAATTCGGTAATTTTGTCACCTAATCGCTTAATTAGTGCGAACTAGGGTTTTAAACGTTTTTGCTCAGTATTTATATGTTTTGTAGCCGTCAGAGGCAAAATAGACTATTATTAATAAACACAGACATTTTGTCAATTTTCTCTTCTGGTGAATTCCAGTTTTATCTCCTCGTGGATTCAAGAAAACCCCTCGTGGATTCGAGGTTTACTACCAGAAACTAACAGTTTAGTTTCTGTTTCATCAAGAAAGCATCGTGTGTGCTTCTCTTCAGGCTTCCGCGACATCAGTGAATTTTGGACAGAACCATGATCCCTGTTTGGAATTCTGGAAGGCCTTGGCCAGACCCTGGATCACTACGTTTCACAGCAATTTTTGTTCCATTCTTGAGAGTTCCTTTATAGACGATCCCAAAGCCACCCTTACCAATACTCAATTTCGTGTCAAAGTTTTTTTGTTGCCAATTGAATTTCAGAAAATGGTATATTTAAGTATTTAACCCGAGATTCATATTAGGGATGGTTCCCTCAGTCATCCTACTGTGAGAACTCCCTCCTCCAGGTAGTGGCGACCAGTCTGAAGTTTCAATAGACTTCGGCTTCCTGCATCTGAAAACCAAAAAGAACACAGCTACCAAAATGCAGATTAAGCCTAACCCTCCAAGAATTGAACCAATTATAATAAAAACATTTTTTTTCTTGTGCTCTTGCAACCTCAATGTAATGCCTGAATTCCCCAGTATTTTCATTATTTCCAGCCCATTCAGAAAGGCACTGTTTAAAATGGTACTCGTATCTACCGAAGGGCCTATACGGATATTTAAATGTCCAGAATCATCAGAATAAACCACAAAATCGATGTAAAACGGAACAGCTAACTGGTCACCACCATACTCATAATGATCGATCAACATACTGAAATTATTATAAATATGAAGACTGAAATTTAGAATGTTAGGTGATTCACTGATAATATTACAGAAGTGAACTCGAACAAGGTAGCCAACACTCTTATCAACATAGAAAGACCAGGTTAAGTTGAAATTGCCACTCGTATTCTTTGGTTTCGCTGCAGTCCGGTAGACGAGAGTTGGGGCCGTAGATTCACTGATGCTTTCCCTGACATTTCCCTCGTAATTAGGCTCACTGGGGTGGCTTACTGTGGTTGCATTTCCTGAATTATCGAAATATCCATCGTCTGGATCCTAGTTTCGCCAAAGTGTATCGTTCTCTGGTGTGATTTTAGGGCCTCCAACATTGATCCTGTAAATGGTCTGTAATGTCCAAGATCTCAAACCCCTGTAAGTATTGTTACTTCCTGCAGACCTAATTTGCTTTGCTTCATCTGGTATGTAACTATCATTGGCAGGGAAGACTTCTATGGCATTTATAAACGCAAAAGACGATCCTCGAGGCAAAAAATACACATTGAATTTTCCGGGAGAGATGGGAAGGAAGAATTCCTTTATAGGAAAGTTGCTACTGTTTTTGCCAGTGAAATTAAGCAACAGTGAGGACCCAGAAGTCCATACATCAAAAAGAGCTGTGGAGAGGTCAGTTGGGGTTGAGAAAGCAAAGAAATGAAGGCGTACAAAATAGATGACATTATTTGGGATATCAAACTCGTAGGAAGAGTTGCTTCTGAAAATTCTTGCTGTCTGATAAAGAGTTGATGATGTACCTGAAGACGGGTTGCTGTTTGTGAGGGCGCTGCTCTGCCCTGTAAAAGAAAATGAAGAGGAGATCGAGTCACTGGAATTCAAGTCCCCAACGAAATTCCGGAAGTCTGTGTTGGCGTTGGTAGCTGAGCCACAGTTGATGAAGTAATTATCTGTGAGAGAGTAAGCGACAGAGAGAAACTGAAGCAGAAAAAGAAGAGCAGCAAAAGGAGGGAGATGGATTTTATGGAACTGAAGCTTTTCCATGAAAAATGGAGGTATAAAAAGCAGAACTTCTGGCTTATTTTTAGTCTAAGAAATGCTGGTAAGAGAGTTATGTAGTTTGAAGTTCAATGAACATAGAAACCTTATACAGTTATCTTTTATGTGAGAAACTTGAGTTTTCTCGTGGTGGACTTTTGGAATTGAATTGCGGACCACGAAAATTTTCAAATTGGAAAAGTCCAATTTAAAATCCAATTATTTTCAAATTGTGCTTGTTTTTCAATTTTAAATCCACATTTTTACTTTCTAAACAACATTACAATTTTTTCATATATTTTTTCATCAGTATACATATTTGGAAAAGCTATAAAAATCCAATCACAAACTACAAAAATATCGTCTCAAACTACTCAATCAACTCCCAAATTATTCGTTTTATACAATCAGTGGGCTCCAAAAATAGTAAAATACTTATGCCAGCTAAAAAGTGTCCTGGAAACTTTTGAACAGTTTGAAAGAGTCAACAACTGTTCTTTTGCACTTGGGAGAAAATAGGAAAGAGCATTCAAGGGTTTTTTTTTTTATTTTATTTTATTTTATTATTATATCTTATTTTACCATTTCAATCAACTACTTTATTAATTATATTATTTTATTTTATTTTATAATACACTCAATATCTCAAAATTTTATTTTTTTCTTGTTTTATTTGAATATTCTTTTTTAATCTTTTTTTAACTATTTCTTTTTTTCTCTTCCCTTTTCCCTCTTTCTCCCTCAACCTTTATTTAAGATTAGGCATACATTTGAGATTATTTAAATAGAGTTTTGGAATGTTAAATATATTGAAAAATGGTATGGTATAATTGATAAAGTAGTTTTTTGAGATGGTAAAATAAGATGAGATAGCATTTTCAGTTGTGGATTCTCTTAGCATGTGGAACAACCTCGATTTTTTAATTTTTTGAAGATCATGAGAGAACACCCAGATCTTCAACAATACTTGACAGCATAGGCTGTGTATCGGTGTATGCCGATTTATGAGTTTCCTTCACATATTAACAGAATTAACCACTACAAATTGGGTTGAAGACTGATTTAGGTACCATCGCAGCACCGGTAATTGTGTTGTACAGAGAAAGGGTTACAGAGATGGGAAGTGTTTGGAATAGGAAATAACATTTTAGTCAAACCACTTCACTGCATTAATGCCACTTCAAAAGTAGAAGTATTTTGCATCCACTACATTCTTTTTGCTACTACCACTTATATAAGCCAGGAATGGTGGATAGGATACATCTGATAGGCATATATGGTTTTATCAGTTTAGTCAATTTAAGTTGTATTTTAGAGTGGAATTTTTTCAAATAGAAATAATAGGATTATGTGAGAGATATCAATGACTTCTATTTTATTTTTTATTTTTATGATTAGGCGAGATACTATCTTTTCTTTTTTTTTTTTTTTTTTTTTTTGAAATCACAGATACTATCTCAATTGTATTTTAGAGTGAGAATATTCAATATTTTGGATTAATAATTTATAAAGACAAAGAGATTGAGGAGAAGTGAATATTCTCCTAAACTTTAATCTCCACAGCCGTGTATTAATCATGCCTTGGAATACTTTTTTTGCGTTGGAAATCAAAAACCAGAAGCATATGGTGGCAATTCCTATTAGATGTCAAAACCCCAATGGGCTGGCTAAAACTCAATACTGACGGTGCTTTTCTCAACAACCCAAGAAGAGCAAGTGGGGGGAGCCTCATTAGGGACAGTTTGGGCAATTGGGTCAAGGGCATCTTGAGATGCATTGGGCATGCCACGAGTATTATAGCTGATTCTAGGCACTCAAGGCCCGGCTAATCCTAGCTTCCTAACTAGGCATCCAAAATATTGAAGTTGAACTTAATGCAAAAACAATTGTGGATCTGCTTCACTCTAACATTGTCTAACAGGTACTTCTCCCCTCTTCTAAATGATTGTAGGTCATTACTAAGCAGGTTTCACCAAGTCAAGGTCGAGCATGTTTTCCGATAAGCGAATAAGTGTGTTGACGCTTTGGCTAGAAAGGGATGCTCTCTCCAAGAGGATTTTGTTGTGTTTGATTTCCCCCCATATTATTTCCTATGTAAATTGGGATGTAGATGATTTATATTATGGTAAACTTTCTACTACTACTACTTTGGCCACTATGGCTAGTTAGTTTTTAATGCAAGCTCCTTTTAATACCAAAAAAAAAAAGGATTATAGGATAAAAATTGAAGATTGAAAATGATGTGAATTCATATTACCCCATGTCATTAGCCACATCACTCATTCCAAAAAATTATTTTTTATTTGTAAAATTAAAGATAAAGAAATAATAATATCTATACAATATGTAATAATGAAGATTTAGAAATAAATTTGGTTTCTTGGTTTTTTTTTTTCCCTCCCCATCATTCTTCAAATCATTTCCCCCCTTTATTAACTCTTATTTTCCCCCATAATTCTTCACCTTATCGTTACTCTTCCTTAAACTCTTCATCTCCATTTTTTTACTCTTCTTCTCCCTATATTCTTTTCAATAAATTTTTTATTACTTCATATGTGCCTCTCTCCTATTCATTCCATGTTCTTCCTACAACAAAAAAGTGATTACTCACTCTTTCTCTCTCTTTATTCGACTTTTTTGTGTGGAATTATTACTGTTTTTGCCACTTGTTAGAATTATGGTTAAATGATTAAATTCATCATTTTCTAACAACTTATATTTGGGTAAATTTTTTTATTAAACACGTTATCAGGAAGTCTTGAGTTTGATCACTGTCTTCACTCTACCTCTCATTTAAAAAGTTAAAAATCTCTCATATTGGGCCTTACTTATTAAGGGATAGTTTAGGCCCACATGTGAGGGTAAGTGTTAGAATTATAGTTAAACGATTAAATTCACAATTTCTTAATAGTTTAAACTTTTTGGACAATAAGTAATTTAACCCCACATTTGATGCGAATTTCTTATTCTTTCTTGCAGCTTTGCTTTGAGTTGACATGTTTTGGTGTTTTGATTTTTCATCACAGGCCTAATCTTTCATGAATTTGGCTTGAATTTAATACAGGGGTAATATGATTTTTTAAATTGGGGTGGGAAAGTTTATATTTTAAGAAAGTTTGTTTTAGGAAATAAGTGTGGTTTCCAATGTACTTTGATAATGCACAAAATTTTGTAAATAAATATTTTTTTATAAATGAATACTTTTACTATGTTAGTTTTTTGAGAAAAGTTTTTTTTTTGCTTTTCATCTTAATAATAGAGAAATTGTTTTAATTATAATGTGTATCTATGTATTAACTTCAAAAAAAAAAAAAAAAAACTATACTGATGTGCAGGTTCATGAATCATGACTACTTGACTAGTAATAGGTTATACAATAGGTTAATAACCCTAGTTGTCTCCAACTTTTTCCATAGGCATTTGGTCTCCAATTTCTAATAGGAATTTTGTCCTATCTTGTAGATCTCTTGCCACCAATCATTCAAAGTGGGCTGGACCTATGAGTGCTGTGCACTCAACAAAATGGAGTCTCTCTCTCTCTCTCTCTCCATTTCAAGTCTTTATTTCACTTTGAAATGGAGGGAATCAAATTCTACCATCTCAAACAAGAAGTTTAAACTCTAAACATACCTCCATAACTACTAGATTTCAGTAGTCCAACCTGTCTCCATATCCCACTTGGGAGTGGTTCCTTCCTTATCTATAATTCTTTTCAGTAGAGCTTTCACACAAAATTCACGAGTATTTCCTTGTCAGTGGTGGCTAGCTGGCTGGCAAGCATGTATCCACAACTTAATTTGACAAAGTCTAAATATCACCCCTGTCAACCTTTAACGACCATTATACGCCTTGATTGAAGGGTAATACAAAAATATTGTTGGGTCACTTCAACCAAAAAGCAATATAAAAAAATCTCTAAAGTTTAAAGCAAGTATGAAAAGATGACTTCATTGAGCGGAAAGCAAGTAAAGTATTTCAACATTTTGCATGTACCATGGCCCCTCAGGACCATCAGACTCTTGTCCAGTTGGTCCTGTTAAACAAATCCTTATCTCCCATACGCGGATTCTGTTAGAAGTTAAAATATTATTTTGTTGGGATTAGGTTTTCTTTTTCTTTTTTTTTTGTTTTTAGTCTAAATAATGTCGAGTCAAGCCCACTGGTCTGTAGACTCTGTACTTATGGCACAGGTAAATGGCAACATTGAATGCATAGAAAGAAAAACATAATAATAATAAATAAACTCTTAATGGAAATTTGATCTCAATTTTCAGTTCTTTGGGTTTCAAAAAAATTACTAATAAAGATACATTTTAATCGGTGAATTTGCCATTTGATATGAAATAAATGGGAATCATAATTTCTCACTTGGCATTTTTATATGAAATAAATGCAATGGACACACATTATTTTCTTTAATCTTTACTTTTTTTTTTAATGATTGAAGAAAATTTATCCAAAATTAACCGTCATTGTACTAAACAATTCAAATCTCACAGCTTTGGCTATATTTTATTCATGGCTTTATAGAAAAAATAAAACTTAGCTTATGTTATTATTGATGGAGAATAAAGTGAAATACAAAATGAGACATAAAAAAGATCTATTTTCATCAATTAAATCAATTAATTCTTGGTGTAATATCAATATCACTTCTAAATATTTATTCCCAGTTTTTCTTTCTTTAACTGATGAGTCTCATGTGTGGTAGTACCAGAAATTCTCATAGGCAATTGAAAATCCTTCTTGGTGGCAGAAAAGAGCTCCATGTCAGTAAAAGTCTATTTCAAAGGGATCAAATTGAGTAATTTAACAAACATAGAATGCTAGAATTTAAAACTATAGTATGTGTATATTGAGAAAAACTCAAAGAGAACAATACATTAGAAAGAGAAAATAGATGTGTTTTACTCAGAACATATTGGAATTAAGACTTTAAATTAAAAAAGAACGACGGTAATAGAGACTAGAGCATCAACCATCAGACAATCTGTTCACTTCATCGATGAAGCCATAAGTGGTGTCCAACACAAAAGCATTTTTGCAGCCATGGACTAGTATTTTACAACTTTTTAGTGATAGAAGTCACATAAACGTAATGACACTAACGTACCTCTAACCATATGGAAGACTATCTGGCACCATCATTCCCCAATTGGGAGTTGACTTCACTAGCCGTTGAATCAGAATCGTCATCCCCTCCAGTTGGTTCATGATCATCTTCTTCGATCGGGATTCTATCAGAAGGCAGATGCAAAAACAGAGGCAACTGCAATTCCAATGAACTATTTGTTGTGCTGTATTCATTTGGGTCTGTATGCATTGCAGTTTCTTGAAGCATCAGTGCATATTGCAAGTCATATAGCACTTCCTGCATTTTAGGCCTTTCAACACTATTTGCCTTCAAACACTTCTCAGCTGTTTCACCAAACTTTCGCAATGAACTAGGCTTGATTTTACCAACTAGAAACGGATCAACAATTTTCTCAAGTTGGCCTTTCCTTTGCCATAGCATCCCCCATTCAGCTAGGTTCATCTCATCCATTGGAAGCAAGTTGTTAATAGCCGGTCTAGCACAAAGAATTTCAAGAAGTACAACTCCAAAAGAGTACACATCAGATTTTTCTGTCAACTGTAGGGTGGTAAGGTATTCAGGATCAAGATAACCAAAGCTACCCTTTACACCCATGGTGAAATTTTCTGGATCAGGAAGCCCTGACTTTGAAAGGCCAAAGTCAGCAACTTTAGCCACATACTTTTCATCAAGCAAAATGTTTGTGGACTTCACATCACGGTGAATGATTCCTCCAGCTGGACCAGTGTGTAGGTAACGCAGACCTGTGGCTGCACCAATGCAAATTTCAAGTCTTTGCTTCCAAGATAATTCAGACGCGGTCTTAGAATTGTCATTTGGATGATAGAGGTGTTCTCTTAGAGTCCCTTTTCCATAAATTCATAAACCAGTATCATCTCAGACCTTTCATCGCAATACCCAATCAAGAAACAAGATGTGATGCCGGATTTGGGATAACACTATGATCTCCGTTTGGAATTCCTCAAGACCCTGCCCATGCCTTGCCTCACTTCGTTTCACTGCTACTTTTATACCGTTCCGAAGAACTCCTTTGTAGACTTTCCAAATCCACCCTCACCAATCAAAAGTTTTGCATTGAAGTTCTTAGTCGCATACAATATTTCACCTAGAGATATCCTCCAACTGAGGTTCAAATTCGAAGGTAAGGATGAATTAGCACTTCCTTCAGACAACCTGTTAAAACTTATCCCACCAAAAAGTAGCCCTGTCAAACTTTGATCAGGCACAGCTTTCCTGTACTTCAAACGCAGCACCAAAACTATAATCAAAATTACAAATGCCCCACTACTTACAGAAACAATGATCTTTATAACAGGGAAGTGTTTCTTGTCTGTGACTGGTCCACATTCATCCACAATGGAACCTGATTTGTTCATGAACTCCATAATCTCCAGCCCATTCAAAAACGCATTAAGAATGCGGGAGTCATTCTCTGAAGGACATATACTAAAATTGGTAAATCCAGAATCATCTGAATCAACCACATAATCGATGAAAAAGGGAACAGCAAAGTCTCCAGTTCTATTATACGGATCAATCAACTGATCAAAGTTGCTATATATATAGAGATTGAACAATATGTCATTGAGTGTTTTGGTAACTATGTCACAGAAATGGACCGAACAAAGTGTTTAGTATTCTTACTGACAGGAAAACTCCAAGTTAAATTTAAGAGACTGGCGTTGCCGTTAGCACCTGTCTTCAATTGTTTGGCTGTCTGGTAGACACGATCTGGGGCAGTATATTTTGTGGCCAGTTAAGAATCGTAATTAAGCGTTTGACTATAAGGCGTGCTGTTCTTCGCAGAATCGCTGTGGAGTATAAAGTAACTATCATCTGCTACCCATTTCCTCCACAATTCATCGTAATCAATTTGGGAACCTCCAAAGTTGATCCTATGGATTGTGTGCAGAGCCTGAGAGAGCAAACCAGTGTAGTTACTAACATTTCGAGCAGAACTAACGTGAGGGGCATAATCAATGATGCGGGTCTCGTTGGCAAGAAAGACTTCTATGGCGTTTACGAAAGCCAAAGATGAGTCTTGAGAAGGTATGAATTGGATTCTAAACTTTCCCTGTGGAATGGTGAGCAAGTACTCCTTAATCACTGGAAAACTACTACTGTTTCGGATGCTGAAATTGGTAAAAAGTGAAAACCCAGAAGCCGAAACATTGAACAATGCATCATATAGATTAGCAGGACTTGACAAGTAAGCAAAGAAATGGAGGCGTACTATGTATGTACCATTTTGGCCGATTTCAAAGCTATACGAACATGGCTGTCTGTAAACTCTTGCTGTTTGATATAATAGTTCTTGAGTCGATGCTGATGTGTCGCTGACTTGTTCGCTTTTCCCAGTTGAGAAATAAGGGGACTTGGAATTGCTGTCGGCAACAAAGACTACCTGGCCGTTGTAGAAGCTGGCGTCGGAGCTTGCGCCACAGTTGATGAAGTACTTGTCAGGAACAGTACTGTTAGCTGATGAGAGAAGCAGAAGTGAAGAGAAGTGGAGAGTTAAGAGAAGGCAGAGTTGGAAAAGACTCTTACGGAAGTGAAGCATTTCCATGGATTTTTTGTGAGACTAGCTAGTTCTTCAGAGCCAGAGATTATGATAGGTAGCTGAGGATGAAATAAAGTAGGTAATAATATTTAATAGTATACATAAATCTAATGGGAAATTTTTAAACGAAGACTTTGACTTAAAAGTATATACGGATTCACCAAGATGTGTCACCAAGGAAATTTCTTCTCATTTAAAGTTCTTTAATTTAGTGCCATTCTGTAATGTACTAGAAGAAGTAGTCCACACGGTTTTCTTTGGGGGGATAGATTTTTATGGAAAAAATAAATAAATAAAGGAAGGAAATGTTAAAAAAATAAAGACCCAGAAATATAGAAGTTAATAATTTCATTGAGCAAGTGGGCTAATTGGGTCCGTTTGGATTGAATTTATTGTTGTTGAAACTGAAAATTGAAAACTAAAAATACTGTAGCAAAATAATTTTTAAATGTGTAAATAGTACCGTGAGACTCATTTTTAATATTTTTTTATTGCGTAAACAGTGCGTAAATAGTAATAAACAGTGCATGAACAGTAATTTTTGTTCCCTGCACAGTGATTTTACTGTTCACGCAGGAAGTAAAAAAAAAAAAAAATAGCAGAGAAATATCTGCTACCCATTTCCTCCACAATTCATCGTAATCAATTTGGGAACCTCCAAAGTTGATCCTATGGATTGTGTGCAGAGCCTGAGAGAGCAAACCAGTGTAGTTACTAACATTTCGAGCAGAACTAACGTGAGGGGCATAATCAATGATGCGGGTCTCGTTGGCAAGAAAGACTTCTATGGCGTTTACGAAAGCCAAAGATGAGTCTTGAGAAGGTATGAATTGGATTCTAAACTTTCCCTGTGGAATGGTGAGCAAGTACTCCTTAATCACTGGAAAACTACTACTGTTTCGGATGCTGAAATTGGTTAAAAGTGAAAACCCAGAAGCCGAAACATTGAACAATGCATCATATAGATTAGCACGTGACAAGTAAGCAAAGAAATGGAGGCGTACTATGTACGTACCATTCTGGTCAATTTCAAAGCTATACGAGCACGGCTGTCTGTAAACTCTTGCTGTTTGATAGAGTTCTGGAATCCATGCTGATGTGTTTCTGACTTCTTCGCTTTTCCCAGTTGAGAAAGAAAGGGAATTGCTGTCGGCAACAAAGACCTGACCGTTGACGGTGGTGTTGGAGCTTGCTCCACAGTTGATGAAGTACTTGTCAGGAACAGTGTAAGCTGATGAGAGAAGTAGAAGTGAAGAGAAGTAGAGAGGTAAGGAAAGGCAGAGTTGGAAAAGACTCTTACGGAAGTGAAGCATTTCCATGGATTTTTTGTGAGACTAGCTAGTTCTTCAGAGCCAGAGGTTATGATAGGTAGCTGAGGATGAAATAAAGTAGGTAATAATATTTAATAGTATACATAAATCTAATGGGAAATTTTTAAACGAAGACTTTGACTTAAAAGTATATACGGATTCACCAAGATGTGTCACCAAGGAAATTTCTTCTCATATAAAGTTCTTTAATTTAGTGCCATTCTGTAATGTACTAGAAGAAGTAGTCCACACAGTTTTCTTTGGGGGGATAGATTTTTATGGAAAAAATAAATAAATAAAGGAAGGAAATGTTAAGAAAATAAAGACCCAGAAATATAGAAGTTAATAATTTCATTGAGCAAGTGGGCTAATATGCCGGTGGCGTTTTTCAGCCCTACCTGAAGTTTGCGTTCGGGGGTCGATCCTTCTATAGAAATTTGGTGCAACAGTGTTGGGGATCTGTATGCTAATGTGCAAATGACATATACTTCTTTTTTTTTTCTTTTTTTTTCTTTTTTGAGGTAATGACATATACTTCTTGAAGCATGTTAAACTATCTTCCTTTAATCCTTTGTACTTGGTAATTTAGATACAATGATCAATTATTGTAACCTTTTCCTTTGGGATCAATTATTCCTTTCCTTTTCGGATCAATTATAAAACACTTTTCATTTTTGGGTTTCTGTTTAGAGCAAAGAGGAACCCACAAAGAAAAGAAAGATTAAAAACTAAAAGTTTGAAATTGAAAGTATTTGTTCAAATAGAAATTAATGAACATATAATCTTGTTTGATGATAAGTTTGAGCTTGGCTCGTGTTTGATTAGTTTTAAATACTCGATTCAACACATCCCATTTATAACCCTAATAGAACCACAGACATGTGACCATTACTTGGCCATCACTTGAACCACCATTGTGGGAGTGTATTTTTATCCAAGAACACAAATTTGTAGTTTTCTCAAATGGAGAGAATATACAAAGGAAGGAGAGATTTTTACCATTTTACCCCTAATAATTATTATTATTTTTTTTCATTTCATTTTGTTGTCAAAAATGAAATGGAAAAAAAAAACCATATTTTCATCTTATTACTATTTCTCCGTTGTTGTTGTTGTTATTATTATTATTATTATTATTTTGTTAGTGTAAAATTATCGTTGGAAAACATATGGTTGTAAGATTTATGTTATTGTTATAAACCTTCAAACACTCTTAGAAATAATGAAACCCAAAAAGAAGAAGAATAAAAAACTACTTTTATGATAAGTGTATAGAGCATCCACATCAGCTCATGCATTATACACATCCATTTTTATATTAAAAACTTACTTTTTCTATTTTACACATCTACTTTTACAAAACACCCACACCAGTTTATTTATTCTATCCCTTCTTTTATTTAAATAATCAATTTTATCCATTTTTTTATTATTTCTCTCAACTACCACTTTACATACTTGCGGTCTCTCTCTCTCTCTCTACTCATTTTTTTTGATTTCTTGCTCTCTCTCTATATCCATCTCTCTACCCATCTCCATACCTACACATCACTCTCCCTCACAGCTCCGATCCCACACATCACTCTCCTTCACAGCTCTGATCTCACCCATCTCCATACCCATACATCAACTCTCCCTTAGCTCCGATCTCACTCATCTCCATACCCACACATCAACTCTCCCTCACAGCTCCGATCTCACCTAGCTCCGATCCACACATCAACGAGCTCCGATCGTTCCAGTCAAGCTCCGATCGGGCTCCGATCTGTCTCTTTGTTGTTTGTTCGTGTGGGTTTGTTTGTGTGTGGGTGTGTGTGTATCTCTTGTGTTTTTTTTTTTTTTGAGCAAGTGAATCTCTGTGTTGATTTGTCTGTGTGGATGTGTTTGTGTGTGGGTGTGTTTGTGTGCATCTGAGGAAAAAGAAGAAGATGAAAAGTGGTGAAGCTACTAAGTTTGTTGAGCACGGAGAAGAGAGCTTTTTTTTTTTTTTTTTTTAAGAGCTAACGGAAATTAATAAAATAATCTTTACACGAGCTACAGTAACCGTGTAAAATTACACGGTTACTGTAGCTCGTGTAAAGATATACACATTTTTACACATTTTTAGAAGTACTGATGTAGTGTATTTTTGAGGCAAAATGTGTAAAAATGGGATCTTTTTCTATTTTACATGATTTTGCATCCACTGATGTGGATGCTCTAATAGAAGGAAAATTCTAGAAGGAAAATTATTGAATACAAAGTTGAATTTCTTTCCTTTTATACTTCTTTTCAACCAAACAAAAGAAATTTATGAAATAATTATTTCTTATCCTTCAATACATTAAAAAAAAAAAAAAAAACTTCTTCACTCTCTCACTCTTCTATCTTTTATATGTTCTTTATTCTCTTACTTTCTATCTTTTCTATTACAAAGAAAATGTTATTAATACTTCAACAGAACACACTTTATTACACACCCAATGTTTTATACATATTTTTACATCAATAAGAGCATTAGTATTGGTGGTACTAAGAAGTTATATTACTATTTTTAGCACCACCAATCACAAAAATAAGGCTACAATGGTGGAGCAATGGTTAAAAAATTTAACTTTTTAGCTACAGTGCACAACCAAAGAAACCCATATAATAATAATTGGACAAAACTTAGGTACAATATCTTAGGTGTTGTTCCTTAGGTTTCCCTTTTAAGATTCTGCCATGTGGCTACTTAACTAAAAAATATACTTCATTCCCATGAAAAAGAATCTACATGGCAGAATAGAGGAGAATCTAAGGAACAACACCTAAATACTATACCTAAGTCTTGCCCATAATATTTTATTCCCCTTCCTATATTTTAATTAAAAACTATGTTTTCTCTCTTACTTTTTTCTCTTTCATCACCTTATTCTGTTCTTCTTCCTCTCCTCACTTTTTTCTCTTTCTTCACCTCACCATGTCTTCTCCCTCTGCTTTGGTTGATCTAGCAAAACCCACAAAGCTCTATACCACCAAAGAAAAAAAAATACCTCATTTTTTAGTTTTGACCCAAAAGACAGAGATATAGAAGATTAATTGAGAATGGGTTGCTTGGTTTTGTGACTGTTTGTGGTGGTTTTTGAGGTGGGTTTGTGGTGGTGGTGGTGGTGGTTATTATTATTATTATTATTAGAGTTCTGTTGGTTTGGTTGTGGTTATGACAGTGGGTGGCTGTGGCTGGGTTGGGTTCGTGGTTGTGATGTGGGGGCTGTGGGTTTGTGATTTGGTTTTGGACAGAAGTTCCAATTTGTGGGGGTTATGGGTGGCAATGGTGGTTATAGGTTTGGCGGTGGCTATTGGTTTGCTGGGTTTGTGAGTTTGTTCATGGTTGTTCTTCCTTCAAAGAAAGGGAGAGAGAGAGACGGGGAAAGAGAGAGATGGAAGAGAAGAGAAAGAATAAAAAAAATAAAAAAGAAATAATATTTAAATAAAGAGGTAAAAAAAAAAAAAATAGAACTACTAATATTTGATGTTTTGTAAAGTGAGAAGGTAAAATAGATAAAGTGGCTTTTCTATTACTAAGGAAATGTTATTAACACTTCAACACAACACACTTTATTGCACACCCAATGTTTTATACATATTTTTACATCAATAACTAGGTAGAAGAGGGTTTTGTATGTAGAAAACGAAAATGTTGAGGTTAATTTTATTATAAAATGTTTACAAATTAACATGACAATGAATATTACTTATGCACCATCAACAATATAATAAATAAATTTCTTAATTACTTTTTTTGTTGTATGTTAAAAAATTGACAAATCAATTGTAAAAATTATGTATTTAAATTTATAATTTCCTTGGCATCACATAAATATCATTAAAAAAAAGTCACCATACTGCTACACACTCATGTTAGACTCGAAAAACAAATCAAGCTCCATTTCTTATAACATAGCTAACAATATTTGACTAATTAAAAGAAAGAGGAAGGAAAGATCTGGGGGCAAACAAAAAAACAGAAAGAAGATTGGGAAAGGAAGATCGAGATAGAATTGGTTTTCTATATTAACACGATGTATACATGTAAATTCTTGTTGTTTGATAGAAAAGTGGAATCTTTGTTGATGAGTTGATGTTCCTAGTTGAGAAGGAAGGATCCACTGGAGTGTGCTCCACAGTTGTGTAAGCTATGAAAGCAGCAGAAGTAAAGACTGGTGGAGAGGTAAGTGAAGACAAAGTTGGCAGTGAAGCATTTTTATGAATTAGAGTGATATCACTTTTATCTTGGCTCATTAAAGTCATCACTAATGCTATATTTATTATACAACAATCACAACAAGTCGTGTGTGAAAAATGTTTTCTTTTTTTTTAAACTTATTGATCAAGGAAAGACAGTGAGAATTTTTTTTTTTTAACTTGGACCCACATTTTTATTTCTCTAAAATGGAGAAAATGAAGAGAAAAATATGGAGGGAAGGCGAATGTATCATTTTACACCTAATCACATTTTTCCTTTTTCTTTTACATTTCATCTTCTTATCAACTATTAAAAAAAAAATACATGCTTTCAACTTATAATTATTTATGGATATACCATTATTTACGGGGATGGCTTACTGTCTATGCCGCTTAGGCCTTGGCCTAAGGCCCCAATAAGCAAAAACTTACATTTTTATTTCTAGATATATCTTAATTTTGAATTTCTTCTAAAAATATTAATTTGAATATTAAAACTTTAAAAATGATAAAAATATAATAGTAAATTTAGATGAAAATCTCATAAATTAATGAAAATTTCATCAAGAAGAATTAGAAAATTATAAAATAATACAAGAAGAAGTTAACAATGAAAATAATTTAATTACTACATCAATTTTATTGACAAAATTTATTGTAGTTGTTTTTGCAGATTTATTTTTCTTAAAATTAAAATTGATAAAATCCTACTTTACATCGATTGGATTAGCCATATAATCAATAAAAAAAGGGGATGTGTTAGCAAAACCAAAATGCAAAAACTTAATTAGTAATTTTGCATCTTTAGAAACATTGAGGATTTATTTATGGTATTAATACAAAATTACTAATCAAATATATATATATGTACTAGTCGCTAACTCGTGCGATGAACATGATAGTTAAATAAAAATTAAAAGTATTTATTTTGCTTGAAGGTTTATGACTTGACTTAAAAAAAATGTATAACTTGAAAATGAATGAAAATAAGTAATTTTTTGTTCAATATAATGATTTAGAAAAATTCTTTTTCTTTCATATCATTGGTTCCACATAACACATCTAAGTGTGGGTTATTCTATGATGATGACTTCACATAATACTTAACTGCAATTAAATCTACTATCCACCATCAATCTAATCTATGTTATCTTGATAGTAGATCTACAAATTGCATTCTCATATCCCCCATCGTTTAGAAGGTAACTAGAGTAATGATTGTATGTAATGTATAAATTTTATTCTTTTACAATATAAAATTATTATGATAGATGATTAAAATAATTAAAATAAAATATAATGTTCTGGAATTCTTTTGAAATAGAATTTTAAATTTTTTAAAACTTAGTTAATAGAGTTTCTATTTTACCTAAAAGTGAACTATCTTAATTAATGAGAATTTAACTATTTTTTGTATAGAGAAGATAACTATAGGCCCAATTTTTATTTTATAGCATAGAATGTTACAGTTAGATCTATACAATGTGTAATACGTTAGTCCATTATGATAGTTCCAAATAATATCCTAATACCTATCTATATGAGTTTTCTTTTTAATGATGTCATAAAGGATAGAGTTTAATAGAAGTCATTTAAGATCCAACGTATCCAATAATTTAAAAAAAATTAATTAATTTCAAAATTCTTTTAATTGTAATTTTTTTTAATCATAAAATGGCCTCTATCTGAACTTTAAAGGAAAGCATTCGAAATGATCACATCATTGATACAATATCATGATAGTTGCAAATAGCAATATTATTATTCATGATTAATAGATGAATAATAAAACTGTGAATTAACAATTTAACAATTCAAATATCAAGTTTAAATTACAATAACACATATATAGAAAACTCCAAATATTGGAACATACTTCTTCTACCATTTTCATTATTCAATCAAAACCAAAGTTTCAAAAATAATTCCAATTCAATTAAACCCAATACATACATACACATGAATGTAAAGAATTCCAAAAATAAAAACAACAATCTCTAAAGCCTTTACCTAATACGGTCACTATTTTTTTTTTTTTTTTTTTCAGATTATTGACCAAAATATCTCTCATATATGTTAACATTAAACTTGATAAGAAAACTTTACATACCAATAAATAACCCCAATTGACTTGGTATCAAAGTCAAAACATAGTAATGTTGTCCAAAATCATATGTATCAATCAGAGTTCAAACAAAAAAATATATATCATCCAAATACATATATAAAATCATATATATCAATCAGAGTTCAAAAAAAAAAAAATTATATATATATATATATATATATATATATAATCTAATACATATATAAAATCATATATTCAGTAATCAAATATATTTGTGATAACCCTTTATTTATTTATTTTACTTTAAATCAGTAATACAATTGAAATAAATTGTAACAATTATAAACAATTTTCAATAGTTAAGATACAGTAGTATAAGCAAAATAAAACCAATTAAGATAAGGTCACTTACCTCAGCTAGCTCACCACAAAAGAATTTCTTCCTAATACTTTCTCTAAAATCCTTAGATATCACCTAAAACAATTTTTCAGGTACCATTTACTCAATAATCAAATAATTAAAAAAACTTATAACAGTAGTATAAACAAAATAAAACCAATTAAGATAAGGTCACTTATCTCAACTAGCTCATCACAAAAGAATTTCTCTCTAACACTTTCTCTGAAATCCTTAAATATCACCAAAACAATTTTTCCTATATCATTTACTTAATAATCAAATAATTTAAGAAAGCTTATAATAATACCCAACCAAAAGAAAAACAACTAAAAATATCTAATAATTTTCCACTATTATCTCACACCAAAAATCCACATATTCATAATATAAATTTCCTTTACTTTCGGCAACTAATATTTCCTAGGGATAAGCCCTATAGATTACATATGGAGTCAAAGTCAATTTATAAAGGACCACCATCTAGACCCATCTTCTTCTATACATGTGTTCCTCTCTTTTTTCTTTTTAAATCTCCTGCCACCATTAATTCTCTTTTGAGAAGAGGACAAAACTAAATACAAGTGACTAGTGAGGCACATGGGCACTAACGGGATACATCATTTTCTTTTTCTTTTCTTTTCCTTTTTCCTTTATTTTACATCTGATAGCTTGTCAGATTACAACCTACACCATGACTTTTCATATTTACCAAAACCACAATTCGGTAAACTCGTGCAGAACCGGTCCTATTAAAATTAAGGGTTTGTTTAAAATTTGTTTATTTTGTTAAAATTAAATTTTTTTTACTGAAAATACTATAAATAAAAGTAAAAGTTAACTGAAATAATACAGTGAGAATCATGAATAGTGCTAAAAAGTATAATAGGACTTATAAATAGTAACAAAAATAAGGTAAATAGTAAAATAAGTTGTCAAACATATTTTTTGCCAAACACACAATAAGCCTAAAAATCTGCAACTTCTTTTTATACTTTAACTCCAAGAACCATAATCAATGCAAGAGACTGTACAGTAGGGGGTGTTGAAAGCGTAGAAGTAGTTTTCTTAAATAGGAGAGAGTGCAGACCTTAGGAGGGTGTTATTGTATTTGGCTAGAAGTCTAACTTGCGTTAGGTTTTTTATTTTTATTTTTTATTTTATTCATTTATTTATTTATAAATAGAGAGAGTATAAAGAGTTTAGGGACAGCGGGAGAGTATAGTAGAAAGAAGTGTTTATTTTATATTTTGTAAGTTTTGTTTAAAAATAATAATAATAATGTGGCAAGATTTGAAGAGGTCAACAAGAATTCAAAAGTTTCATTCTGCTATTGTCTCAGTCTCAATTTGTATTAAGCAAGCCCTAATAGCTTAACAAACAAACATATTTCATTGTACATTATATGTCAATAATAATTTGAAGCATGATTCTTGAAATTTATTTGTTAATGTAATTCATTGTTGTAAGATTTAAGTCATTGTAATAAACCTTTAAATACTATCAAAGATAATACAAAATTATTTCTTTTATGATAATGCTATAACAAAGAAAATTTATAGTTATTTCCTATCCTCCAATATATAATGGAAATTTTATATGTTCTTAATTTTCTCACTTTTTATCATTTATATCTTTTTTTAATCTTTTCTTTCCTATTGACCAAAAAAAAATTTAAATTAAAGAAAGCTTTTATTAATAATGGACTTTTGTTAGGACATATGTGGTTCACTTGTTAAGAACACATGTCAATATTTTATGCAGTTAGCTAATCCTTTGACAAAATGCACTTTACTTGTATTTGGATAGATCTAAATTGTGTTTAATACTTGAAGAAACATGTTGTTCAAGTCTAGTATTAAAACTATGAAGATTGGACCAAGAAACAAGTGAAGAAAATGTGTTCATTAAAGCTAGACAGATAGCTCGACACCTACGGACAGATAGCTCGACACCTGCTCGACAGTTGGCTATCTATCGAGCTTTTTAAGGTGTTTTCTTATTGCAATTTCGACACCTTCTTGACAGCTAGTGGATCAATCGAGAAAGCTTCTATCCCTTTGACAGCTTCTCGATACCTTCTCGACACCTCCCGATCAATCGAGGTTACGGAAAATCAGAATTTTCAGATCTGATTTTTCGGCAAGGCTTTTGTATTTGTGTAGGGTTTCTTTTCTCACAACCCTAGACCTATATAATGCTTATTTTAGAAGCCATCACATAAGAGAATTCAAGGAAAACATATGCAAATGGTGACCGATGCCTTATTCTCTCTGAAAGAAACTACTGCGTATTTGCGCCTTAGGGTTTTGTAATCAAGTGCTTCTTGATCTTCATTATTGATGAAGTGAAGAACTTTGCAGCCAACATTCTTCTTCCTCAAGTTGGTGAGTGAGTCACGTACTAGGATTCGTGCAAAGGAGTTAGTCACGTATTGAGATCCATGCAATATTAAAGGATGGCGTTCATATATTGAAGAATTCAGAGGTTCTGAAACGGTAGAAGATTTCTGCTGTGAGTTCATCTACGGGGATTGTAGAGTTTAGGGACAAAGGTTTTGTACTAGATCTGAAACTTCTCTTTACTATAGTGAATTGCTTCTCGGGAAGGTTTCCTCCCAGGTTTTTTTACTGTGAAACTGGTTGGTTTTATTGGTTTTCCTAGGTCATCATATCTTGTCTTATTTATTATTTCCGCTACATGATTTTGACATGATATTTGTAGGGACTCAATTTGGATTGACCCTGAGTATGAATGGGTTTTCAGCCCAACAAGCCCAAACAATAAATTTTTAGAGTATGGGTTCAAGAACTAGTACTGTGTGATAGGAAATGTTCTACTCCTCAAGTAACAAGGGATACTTTAGGTTTATTCCTAAGAAAAACTCTCCTCGGCTCTTTTTTAGTCAGTCTCTCTCTCTTCGTTCTTTCTTTTTTCTGCCGGAAGAACTCCCCCTTATTTCCTTCGTTCCTATGTTATATACTTCGTTTTCCCCCCGTTTCCATCGTACACGTGTAGTTCTTATCTTGGGAGCTCCTTTCTGTCCCATCAAGTACCTACCAGAACCTTCAGCTTAGTGGCCATAAAGCTGCTTAGTTACTGTTCAGGTATCACCTCCACATTAATGCGGCCAGACTGTTAGCTGGAAAGTATTTAATGTGGAGGTGATGGCCTTAGAAGATATTTGCTATCTTCCCCGACGCCTCCTTAAGCTATATCCAATTTTCAGTTCAGATACAACTTAGCGGAGTCTCTCCACTAACATGAAAGTTGCATTCACCACGGACTTTGGTGTCCTCGGACGTGTGTTATGCCGCTGTATATAATATCTACTCGTTCCTCCTATATTACCCATTTGGTAAGAATAAAACTTTTTTAGGCTGTCCTCGGATAACTAAGTGTCCTCGGATTGGGCCATTGGGCCCCTAGTCCACTTCTGAGGATCACTATACCTTTTTAACTAACAGGCCCCACAATAGCCCCTCAAAATCTCGCTTTTTGCCACCTCGGGAAAAAGGGGGATTTTGATATCTAGCCCTCATTTATTTCGTAGGTTTCCCCCGCTTTCAAAATGTCTTTTTGTTTGCCCAAGGCACGCTCCTGACGTTTCGGCGTCATGAGCACACCATTATTAAATGATAACTGCTCTGTTGTCCCACACGTTCAACGATCTGATGCAAATCTAACAGTGGGGGATCCTTTACATTTATGGGCGAGGTTTTTCCCGCTCCTACTTTCTGTGCTCTTGTAAAGTGCCTTTCAAATCAAATCTTTCTTCAGTTACAAATTACTCCCTCTCAGCACGTATTCATTGAATCTGTCTTTCTCTCATTACTCCACGCTCTCATAAATACTAAGAGCCCGTCCGAGGAGCTTATTTTTCAAACCTGTAAGTTTCCTTACCCTCCTTAATTTTCCATCTTTTATATCAGTTTTTCTCTACTATTGTTAGAAAATGGGTAGATTTAATTATCTAGTTGATTCCGAGGAGCAAATAGAATCATTTAGGACTAAGTATAGGATTCCCTCAACAGTGGGTGTGAGATACGCTTCCTCCCAAACTTGGTTGCACGATAGAAAAACAGGGGAGGTAGTAATTCCCATGGTAGCTTTTGTCGAGGGAGGGATGACTATCCCAATGGGTAATCTGACGAGAAATTACCTTAGGTTTTTTAGGTTATCTCCTACGCAGTGCGCCTCGAATATGTTCAGGGTGCTCGGGAGTATAGAGGCTTTAAACGCCTTATACAATTTAGGTTTAACCCATCACGATGTGAACTGGGTATATAACCTCAATCATTTGAAGGATCAGGGATATTACCTTAAGTCTAGGTACCCTGCAGTAAGATTAATCCAGTGCCTCCTTACCTCAAACAAGAGTTTTAAAGATGATTTCCTTATTTTTTCCGGGGAGTGGCACGATGGTTTGCCTTGCCCAACTGAAGAGGGACAACCAGGTGGGGTTCCTAGGATATACGTCCCTGATAAGTCAGATTAATCTTTTATTTGAAGCAATTTTTGTTCCTAATGGAATTTTCCTTTTATGTTTTAATTACCTTGCAGACAAACGCGCTATTAGACGCCGTCTCAGGCTGATCAACAGGGAGAGCCTAGATAGAATTCTGCGGTCCGAGGTATATGTGAATCCCTCCGACGGCCAATTACGAGCAGCACATTTAATACTCAAGTACAAACTTGCGTCCACAGCCTTTCAAGCTCCTAAGTGCGTGATAAAGGCAAAAGATCCTCAGCTCCACTGTATCAGTGTAGTCTTTGAGGGATTCATTGTTCCTGAGGGCGACCCTATTCCTAAAGGTGAGCCCTTCACTGAACCATCGCCTGAGGCCACTCTTTCTATAGGAGCTTCATCATCACGCTCCCTTCCCCAAAAAGTGAGAGAAGAAGAAAAAGAAAAAGAAGCCGAAGAAGAAGAAGAAGAAGAAGAGGGAGAAGAAGAAGAAGAAGACATCCCAGGAGGACCTGTGGAGTTGCCCGATTCTGCCGACGAATTTAAAGTTTTTGATCATCCCCAGTCTCCTGAAGTGACTTCTAAGAAGATGGTTATCTAAAGGAGAAGTCAGAGGAGCTTGAAAGAAGTAATTGAGGGCCAGCCTGGCAGGGTGGTGGAAAAGCAAGTTTAGGTCCAACCTCCGTCTCTTCTCCCTCCACCTCCTCAGTCATCCCAACCAACCGTGACTGAGCCCAGTGATCCGAAGAGGAGGAGAGAGCCAAAGGGTAAAGAAGTGATGGACGCAGGGCGGACTCACACTACCAGTAAGGGTGAGGACCAAAGAGCTGCTAAGCAGCAGAAAACAAGTCATGGGACACAGCGAGAGGTGGACAAAATAACCACTCAGTCTTCGGATCCCGAGACTTGGCTCCCAACCCTTATGCTCGATAAAATGCCTATAAAGGAGGATGCTTCAATTAGGGACTTTAGTGGCGGACTTGGGTGCCGAGTTGCCTCAGCATTAGAGGAGACACTTCTTCTTCCTAAGGACATGGCTGAGCTGAGAGCGATCAAGAGGGACGAGGTCTTTCAAAATACCAAAAGATACTTGGGCATGATACGACGCTACAACCGTTACATTATTCTTTTTATTTTGTTATTATTGTATATATATATTTTTTATTGTTGCATATTTCTAACTCCCTTTTTCTCTAGGCCGTTCAAGCCACCTTCAGGCTGGAGGAGATAGCCAAATCCTACTACAATCAAATAGACGATGAGAAGAAAAAAAGGATATCAGCTGTACGCACTCTTAATGCCTCCGAGCAAAATATTGCGCAGCTGAAGAAGAAGTTAGCAGCCGAGGAAGAAGCTCGAAAAAGTGCTGACTCGGCTCTCGCGAGGTTCCAAAGACAGGCCGAGGACCAAGGGCGGCTTCTGCGTGATGCCAACGCCCAACTAGCAACCTCTAAGGAACAGGTGCTGACCCTGAAGACACAACTGGAAGAAGTCCAGAAGCTCAGAGATCAGGCTGAGAAAGCCAAAGTTGAGGCTGAAAAATGAAAAGACGCTGCTGAGCAGCAGGGTTACAATGTGGGCGTTGCCGAGACAGAGGAGAATTTCCGAGCTGAGGTACCCGTCGTGTGCCGGGAGTACTGTGCCCTGACCTGGCAAGAGACCCTCAACCGAGCTGGAGTTGGTTCTTCCTTGGAGTTGAGGAAACCTGAAAATATCTACTTCCCCCCAGCTATCCGGGTCTCTACCTCCTCTACCCCAATAGGGGAGGTATCTGCTATTGTTGCTGAGCCCCCCGAGGAAGTTCAGACTCAGGCTTCTCCCACGCTCGATCAGCAGGAGCAATCATTAGTGCCTGGAAAAGAAAAGGACCTCTCCTCGGCCAAGGAAGTAGCAGGGCTCAAAGACGAAGCGGCCTCTCGCACTTTCGAACAGGCCTTAGCCTCAACTACCCTGCCTGCTGGAGACATTTCCACGGCGCAGGAAAAGGATGTTCCTCATGAGGTAGCTGGCAAAGCCCCTTCCAAGCTCCAAATAAAGTTAACTAAATAGTTACTTGTAGATAACTTTCTTTTAGAGTCTCTCTTCTTTCTTTTTTTTTTTTTTTTTTTTTTTTTTTTTAGGATGTTCCTGATTGCCACGGTAGTTCTTTTTGGCAAGTTATAAGAGACATCTGGGGTTTCGTTTATTACCTATATAATTTCGTGCATGATTGTTCTTTACTTCTTATGTTTGGTTATCTATTTTTTTTTTTATGATCTCGGGAAGTAAGAAGGATAAGAGTTGACATGATAGGGAAGAATCACAACTTTATATTCGATTATTAAGAACTCAAAGTAGGTTATAACAGTGACTTCCGCGGCTTTATAAAGGCTCCCTGTAACATTCATTAGGAAATCACACTTACTTAGGATAGCATTTTTACATTTCATTCAGAGGGGTACTAATCCCCTTGAAGTGCTTTAACTGATGCTCATAGCATTTACTTCGATATGCCAAGTAAGTTCAATATCTAAATAGTTTGTTATAACTTAGTTTCAGTTTAATACTTACATTCATAGTGTACTTAATCTCCACTAAGTTGTGGTCCGAGGACCTGACATGACTTAGTTTCTGTTTAATACTTCC